>NW_015163663.1:262163-304699 GCF_001447785.1 Gekko japonicus | reverse complement strand
AGGTAAGGTTTCCTCTCACAAACTGAATTAGCTCCCCTACTCATGAGTAGTACTGAGGCCCACATCCTGTGGTGATTTATCTGTCTCTCCTAGCATTTCTTTAGCACGGGGGGGGAGGCCTTGGGCCACCAGATGTGCACTCCTGTGCCTGTTCCTTGCCTCAGCCCTACCCTTCACCTCCTCTGTTCCTGGGATGCTTCAGGCAACCGTGGTGGGCTTGGTCATAGGTGGGTCCATGCTGCTAGCCAACAGTTACCCTGATGGCTCGGTCATTCAGAAAAAAAAGGCCAAGCTAGTCTCGTCCCGATGAGATCACGCAGTGGAGAGAGCTCTCTGCTCGCTGAATTGCCTGACTGTTTTAGTGGAAAACAACTCTATCTTCATTTCCACTGAGTTCTTCTGGAGGGAGGTCCAGGGCAAGGAGTTTGCAGCAAGAGGAGATGCTGGGCAGTGGTTCGCATTTCCTCTCAGAGACACTCTGATGCAGGTAGTCAGTGAAGGTTGTTCAATGGAAGGAACTGAATACTAGCAGAGACCAGTGGACCGAAGAGAATTTTCTATGACTGCTGTATTGAGCACACCAATGGAGGAAGCAAAAGTAAGACTTAATACTGTTTAATTATCCCTTCGTATAGAAAATTGCACAGATAAAAAAGAGAGAGCCCCTTTAAATTGGGCTACTCGAGAGCTGAGCGTCAAGCATAAGAAAGGGGAGTGGCCCTACACAAAGTGGCTAGGGAAAGTTGCTCAGATACGAGAAAAAGAGGGGGAGTAAGAATTTGAAGAGGCTCCCAAGAAAACAGTTGGGTCCGGTTACTGATCACACTTGCTGTGGTGGTTAATTTGGCTTAGAACTGGTTAAGGATTTGCTGCTGTAATGGCGGGGACAGAATTGGTAAGGCTGCGTGGGAAGAGGAAGGGACGCCCAATTGACATTCTCCCCCCAAAGAGAGAGACTCTGCATACGGCAAGAAGCAACAGAGGATATGGGGAAAAGAGAAGACAAGAAGACGAGCGAGGGAAGAGGCGGAAGAAGAGAAGAGAGAAGAAGAGTGGGAAATAAGTGGACCATCTCTCTATTTCTCTTTTGTCTTCTATGCCCTCTTTCTTCATCTTCGGGTTTGGAGGGGAGGGGTGATAAGTAGTCTGATAGCTGGGGAGGAGTATAAGCTCAGGCATGGTGGCAACATTGTATAGATTTATACATGATTATACCACGTGGTTGACAGAACATAATAAAAAAGAGGATTACTAGGTTAGGAATGGGAGTACTGGTAGAGAAGTATAAGAGGTTTGAAGGGAGTAAGTGTTTGCTAGTTCGCCTCTTCTTTCTTTCTCTTTCACCTACTCTGGGTTTCTTTAGTTAGATAGATTTAGATATATAAGTTTAAATAAGATAGTTAAGTAGCCAGTTAGATAGGTTTAGATAGATAAGTTTAAATAAGGTAGATAAATTACAAGAAATAGTGAAAATAAGAGTGGAAACAAAAAGCTTCTAAATAAAATAAAATAATGATGTCAAGTGGAACTAGGAAGGCATCTGCCCCATCGCCAGGACAAATGAAGGTGGTAGCAGCAAGCCTAGCTCAGTCAGGTACAAAAGAGTTACATGCATTCATACAGGAAAGTATTTCACAAGCGATGGATGAGGTAATTCAGAATGCCCTGCCCTCTTTTGTAGCTAAGGCAATGGAACTATTACAAACAAAACTAGATGCTTTCATACAACAAGTATCTTTACAAATCGAAGTGTTTAAAAAATAAATTCTAGAGAACATACAGGAGATATCAAAACTGGCTACTTCAACAAATAAAATAGAAAATAAAGTAGAAGAAGTAGACCAACAAGTACAAGATTTAAAAATGAAATATGAAGCGATGGAAGAATCATTAATAAATTTAGAGATGGAGAAAGCCACCCACATTCTAAGGTTTCAAAATGTACCAGAAAAAAGAGATGAGAACATAAAAGAAGTAACGGCGGAAGCTTTAATTGAACATTTAGGTATAGGAACGTCTAAAGAAATTCTTGAAGAGATGGAGGTGGTATACAGAAGAAATTCAACTTATGCCAACCCCCCACCCAAAGAGGTGCATATTAAATTCCATTAAACATGATAAGGGATAAGATCCTGATGTTTGTAAAAGAGTCACCACTATGCATACAAGGAAAATAAATTTAAATCCTAAAAGATGTGCCCTGGCAGGTAAGAGAAAAGAGACAAGAATATCTAACTCTGACAAACTTACTGAGGGCTAATGAGATAGCATTTAGATGGCTACTGCCGGAAGGAATTCTGTTTACATACAAGGGCAAAAGACAAAAGATAAATTCAATATTTAAAGTGGAAGATTTTTTGGACAGATACGGGAGAGACCTGGGATTACAGGAGGAAGACCTAAGTGAAACTGAGGAAGATGGTCAAGATCAAGGTGAAACAGATTCAAGAAGGGGAAAAGGAAAAAAAAACCCAAGGAAATTTACTCCCAGGAACGTAGTTACAAGATCGCAATTGAGAAAAGAGGAAACAAAATATAAAGATGAGCAGTCATAGGAGAATTAAAATATTATCAATAAATGTAAATGGGTTAAATGCACCGCAAAGGAGAAAAAGAATCTTCCACCAAATTAAGAAACATTATGCAGACATAGTAAGTTTGCAAGAGACGCATATTAAGGAAGATCATAAGAATTTATTAGAATGCAGAAGATTAGGGGAATGTTTTGTTGCAGATGATAAGCAAAAAAGAAAATAGAAAAAAAGAGGGGTGGCAATATATGTGAAGACTTATCTTCACCCTGAATTAGTATTGGAATCCAAAGATGGTAGAATCTTGATGGTAAGAATCCAGAGGCAAGCTAAACCAACTTTAATAGTGAATATATATGCACCTAACCAGTGCCAAGACAAATTTTATGACTCACTATGAGAGGCAATAGCAGCACAAATGTTTGAAGATATCTGTATTATAGGAGATTACAACAAAGTTCTTGAAAGAAAATTAGATAGGAAAAACCAATTAGGGAAACGGAATCGTGGGAATGAACTTCCAAAAGCTTTTCTACAATTAACAGAAGAAGTAAAGATTGTAGATGCTTGGAGAATTAGGAATATAGACAGGAAAGACTTTACTTACTTTTCCGCAAGACATAAATTGTGTTCGAGGCTAGATATGGCCTGGGTATCAATGAATCTTATAAACAATCTTTTAGAAGTGGTAATACTACCATCAACCTTTGCGGATCATAATCCTGTGGTTTTAATACTTCAAGATGTTCCTAAAAGCCCCAGATGAACAATGAAGACCTGGCTACTTAATAATAAATATTTTGTAAAGGAAACCAAAGAAGAATTTACGGTTTTCTTTAAGCATAATATTCAAGTTCAGACTCCCATAGATATAGTATGGGATGCCTTTAAGGCATTCGCAAGAGGTAGACTAATTGGACAGGAAGCCTGGTCAAGAAAACAAAAGCAACTGAAATATGAGCAAATCAAAACGCAGATCAAAAAGGAAGAAGATAATCTGAAGAAAGAACCATCTTTGGAACAGCTAAGAATCAAATTTAAAAAGCTACAACATCAGATGAACTGTCTTTTGACACAAGAATTAGCAAGGAAATTGGACGACATGAAACAATGCTACTTTGAAAATGTGAATAAACCAACCAGGTGGTTCGTATATAAATTAAGGAAAGAAAGAGATAAAAACCAGATTAGGTCATTAAGAAATGAACAGGGAGAGGAGAAATATAATTCTAAGGATCTAAAAAACATTATTGAGAGCTTCTATAAGAAATTATATCAACAAAAGGAGGAAGACCAATAAGATATAAAAAACTTTCTTGAAAAATATAATAAAAAGAAGTTTACAGAAGATCAAAGGAAAATCTTGAATGAACCAATTATGATATTAGAAATAATGGAAACGATCAGAAAATTAAAGAAGAAGAAAACACTAGGACCGGATGGTATACCAAGTGAATTTTATCAGATCTTTGAAGATCAGATAATACTGCCATTAAAACTAACAATGCAGAACATTCACCAAAAGAAGAAGATACCAAACTCATGGGATGAGGCCCTGATTACATTAATTCATAAACAAGGAACAGACGAGAAAGATGTCAAAAATTACAGACCAATCTCTTTATTAAATGCTGACTATAAAATATATGCAATGATACTAGCAACTAGATCTTAAAAAGTTCTGGCCCAACTAATACATCAAGATCAAGCAGGGTTCCTACCTAAGAGACAGTTGAGAAATAATGTAAGGATCATCTTAAACACACTTGAGTACTTTGAAGCACATCTGGGAAAAAGATGACTCTCCTTTTTATAGACGCAGAGAAATCATTTGACAATATTAGTTGGAGTTTTGTATTGGCACAATTAAAACAGTGGGGTTGTGGGGAGGTTTTCTATGCAATGATTAATGCAATATATGATAAGCAAAATGCCAAGGTCCGGTTTAATGGAGACGTTATGTATAATATCGAGATACAGAAGGGGACCAGGCAGGGATGCCCAGTATCCCCATTGCTTTTTATTTTTGCATCAGAAACACTGAATGAGTTAGTTAGAGGAGATAATGAAATTAAAGGTCTCAAAATAAGGGGAGAACAATTTAAACTGCAAGCTTTCACAGATGATCTAGTTTTTATTTCAGAAGATCCACTGATTTCGATTAAGCAACTGTTAAGTATCATGCAACAAATATGGGCAAGTAGCTGGCTTTAAAATTAACCTTAAAAAGACGAAGATTCTTACTAAAAATTGCACTAAAAACCAGTTACTACAATTGCAAGAATTGTCAGGTATTGAGGTTTGTAAAAAAGTAAAATATTTAGGTATTATGTTGACTAATAGATGCAGTTCATTATCTGAAGATAATTATAAGAAACTGATGATACAAATCAAGAAAGATCTGGATAACTGGAAGGGGTTACAAATCTCATTTATTGGAAGAATAGCAACAGTCAAAATGAACATCCTTTCTCGACTTATCCTTTCCCCCCAACAATACCTATTGTAAAGAACTAGCAATATTTCAAAGAGCTAGAGAAAATCATATCTCAATTGATATGGCAATCAAAAAGGCCTAGAATTAAGATAAAGCTACTACAGGATAGGAAAGAAAGAGGAGGTTTTGCTTTCCCAAATTGGACATTATATTATAAAGCAGCATCTATGGTGTGGATAAAAGTGAGGATAACACCACAAAACACAAGACTGTTAAAACTAGAAGGACACGATATTCCAATGGGATGGCATGTCTTTGTTTGGTACAATAAAAGGAGGGTGTACTTTAGGCAACATTATCTTAGAGGGATATTGATGAAAACATGGGATGAAATAAAACAATATCATTATACAAAAACTCCCATGTGGGTTTCACCTCTGGAAGCTTTTGTAAAACCCATGCTGCTTTCTAAGTATAAGATGTGGAGATATGAGGACCTACTAGATAATAAAAATATTTTGAAACTGGTAGAGACATTGCAAAACCAAAATACTGAGCTGACATAGTGGGAAAGAACCCAATTGGAATCAAGGTATAATATAGATAGAAAAAAACGGATTTGAGGAGAAACCTGAAGAGTTGGACAAGATACTGTTGGGTACAGAGGAAAAACTCATAAAGAAACTATATAATTTTCTTTTGGAATGTAAAATGCAAGACGAGATAGTTCAACCCTCAATGATAATGTGGGTTCAAAATTTAGGCTATAATATAGATATGGAGCAATGGACAAAGGTATGACGTACAAATATAAAAATAATGAGAGCCACCTCATATAAGGAAAACATATACAAAATGTTTTATAAGTGGCATATACCTCCAGATAGACTAGTGATATGTTGCCCTAATCTGATAAACAATTGTTGGAAATGTAAGAGAAATGTTGGGACCTACGTTCATATGTGGTGGCTATGTGACAATGCAAAAAAAAATATTGGTTGATTATTCAAGAGATGTTACAAGCAATAATAGAGTTAAAAGTACCACTAAAGCCAGAAGTATTTTTACTGAACATAATTCCAGATGTATATAAAAAGCAGGATAAGTATTTGATTATACATGTAATAACAACTGCCAGGATTCTGTTCGCTAAATTTTGGAAATCAGAAAAAACTCCATTAAGGGAAAAATTTGTACAGAAATTGCTAGATGTAACCGAAATGGATAAGTTAACAATATTGCTGCAGGGAAAGGGGGAAGAAGCATTTGATGAAACTTGGGCGAATGTATATAAGTGGATTGGTAATATAACAAAAAAAGTGTATGAATTAAGATGTATGGCTGGTTTAATAGTTAGAAAATTCTCTTGTAAGTTAGAAATGTTTTCAGCATATAGCATGAATTACGGATATTTGAAAAACTGAAAATAATAATTAAAATAAAATGAAATAAAGGCCAAGCTACACGGTTACATTTTCTGATGACTCAGCTCTGGGTCTCCTGGACCTGAGTTACTTTCCCTGTAACCACACAGCAGCTGCCAGAAATGGCACTTTAAAGGTCCATACATGTTCAAAATGGGGCATATGACTCTTCCCTCAGGGTTTGTTTTGGCTCAGGAAAACAGTGCAGAGTGGAAGACAGGAGCTCCCCCCCCCCCCTGCCACAGTCCTGAGATGAACTGGATCCCCGTGCACTTTTGAAATGCCACTCCCTGCAGCTGCGCAAGGGCCCAGTAAATTAAAGTCAATTTATAAAGTGTGTACCTGAAAAGCACTGCAGGAGTAAGCTGGCATTCTGTCTTTTCTCTACCTGACAGCTTCATAAAACCTGACCCTGCCATAGCACAGAATTACATTTCATGTCACAAAGGCAAGCTGTTATTTGCCCAGCAACCTGATTTACATTTCCAAATACCAACGAAAATGCAGATCATCTTTCAAAGCTATCTGGGAGTGCATATTTGTCTAAAGGTTAGCTTTAGGTCAAGTGTTAAAACCTGGCAAAGGGAGGTGGGTGAACTTAAACTAAATTAAGAGCAAAGAAAATGTAAGACATGAGCATATATTGTTCCTGCGCCAGACAAAACTGTAATGTAGTTTATATTAATAGTATAAAAGATAACAAATTATTTCATTTCTCATGGAACAGAAGTATCTAATACTATGTTTGCCCTATTTGAGAAAGTGGCAAGCTCTTTGTAAGAAATCCTCCAATGGGGAGAAACTACTTCACTCAAGATGAATTTCTTACACATAACCTTATGTACACGACCTTTGGGGGAAGTGCCATGGCTCACTAGTAGAGCATATAGTTTACATGCAGAACAGTTCCAAATCACCAGAGAAAATATCTCAGGTAGCAGGCAGTGGAAAAGAGGTTTCTGTTCCTGAGCTCCTGGAGAGGCTTTGCCACTCAGAATAGACAGTATTAACTTAGATGAATCAGTACTCTGACTAATGTGTGTGTTAATTTGTGTATCTCCTATTTGTACACTAATCACATTTCATGTCATCACATAGATGAACTAGCGGAACCCATCACCAGTGCCAAGTATGCATACAGTGATGTAAGTCAAGTACACACATGTTATATACATGTTACAGTGAATGCACATACAATCCATGAACAGTGCATACTTTTTTTGTACGCACATTGAGTAATTCGTACATTACATTACATTAAATCTGTATATAGTGGAACATGTGATTCAAGTCCCATATGTATCTGGGTACTGGTTCCCAGTTGTTGTTTTTTGCCCCCCGGAGGGGATTTTTTATTGCTTTTTTAATTAGACTACAAACTACAAAGAAATGAGGGAAGGGAACTACAATTAAGGAGAAAGTAAAGATAACCACTACTGACTAAAAATCCAAGAGAAGGAGATCATTAAAACAGCTTAAGTACAAAATCATTCCTTAAATCACTGATATCTTTTGAACTTAGTCAGACATGCTAAAATATCTTTTAATACTTAGAATTATCTGTTAGAGAAAAACCCCAGAGCATCCCATTATTAAAAACCATATTTTCAAAGGCACAATTCAGAGTCCTTCAGCCTTCATTTTTTCTTTTCTTGTCTTTTCCTCAGTTTATATGGACTTTTAGGGGTGGCCAACCCTTTTTCGGAAAGATAGTCCTCTCTAGAAGACCCCGAGTCAGCTCGCCACTGGACTTACTGTCCTTCTCCTCTTTATCCACCTCCTCTGGCTCACCCAACTGGATTCTCAAAAAGTCCCATGCTTTGGAAACAGAGTCAATCTTTTATTTTTATCCTGAAGTTTGAAGGTTATGCCCTCTGGATATAACCACCGGTAGCTAATTGCATTTGTTTGAAGAAAAATAATTAAATCTTTATATTTCTTTCCTTATTTCAAATGGGATGTCTTTCAGAATCCTGATGGTACTGTCCCCAATTTTCAAGGGTGTCCCCGCCATCGCTCTCAGGATAGAATCCCTCACGTGCCTCTTCGAGAATCTCATTACTATTTCCCCAGGCAGATTATTCTTCTTTATGTATATGGAATAGGACCTTAGGCCACATCCATTTCGCTCATAAGATACTCCACCTTCAAATCTGTCACTGGGGCTAATGTATCGCTCATCACTTGCTTCAGATTATCTCCTTTGAATTCTGAGACACCTTGGAATTGAAGGACCAAGTTTGCCTTCTCCATTTGTAGCTGTAAAAGTTGTTCTTCTGTAGAAATTTGCTTCTTTTCCAACCTTTGCACCTTTTTCTTCACCTTTTGGATAGTGGCGTCAACTTCTTTCACTTTTTCAGCTGTTTGCTCCATGATTTTAAGAGTCTCATTCAATTGAAACTGCTGAGTAGTGATGCTTTGGTTCATAATTGACAACTGTTCCTTGAGATTAGTCATCTGGTCCAGCAGGGGGCGCAGGGATTCTGCCAACATTTTAGCCAACTCAGTGGTTGCTTTCGGACGAGGGCTCCCATCTACTTTCACTTTTAAAAGTTTTTCTTTCTCAGTCCTCTTTCCCGCCATCTTTATGGATTGTTTACTTTCCGAAGATTTGCTAAAGTCTCTGAATATATGCTCATCCGCGCCCTGGTAAGTCTCTCTCAACAGATGTCAGCGTTTTTGCTTCCCCTTGGGTCTCGCATTTAAATTCATGCGCCCACCAGTGTTCCCTCTAAGCTGAGTTAGTGTGAGCTAGCTCACAGTTTTTTAGCCTCCAGCTCACACATTTTTGTATTAGCTCAGGAGAGGTGGCTCCAGAGCAAACTAATTTATGCAGTAGCCAAATGGCTCGCTCACAACTTTAATCCCAGTAGCTCACAAAGTAGAACTTTTGCTCACAAGATTCCACAACTTAGAGGGAACATTGGCGCCCACCCCCACTCGCTTTCTTTCCTAGTCCTTGGGGTGGGAGCTTTCCTTTTAAAAGGTAAATTATGCTCTAATCCAACTCACAGTTCATAGTCGGTCTTGCGATCTCACTGTAGCTCCGTTTAAACCGCTTGATCTCCAGCGCTTGTCCCTGTCAGCATCACTAGTTTCATACGGACACACAGCAGGAGGACTGTCAGGACGGAGGCCTTGATTCCCCAGCATCGTGCTGGTGAAGAGGCCACCTCTCAAAAGTCCCATGGCTAGGAGCCTTTCAACCAGGCTCCGGGGGGGGGTAGTGAGACGTTGCCCCCCCTTTCTGCTGGTCCGCAGATTTCATCCCTGGGAGGTCCGGGAGATGAGTCTGCTCAGTATGTCACCATAAACCAGAAGCCAGTTCCCAGTTTTACTTGTAAAGTAAATTACACATGTACATGCAGGATGCACGTATGTTCACTGTATCATGTAAACAGGGCTGCATAAAATCTGTGTACAGTGTACAGTTAAACTTGATTTGTACATGCATTGAATAATCCTAACATTATATCTGCTATAAGTACAGCTGAGCATGTGATTCAAACCCCACACTTATCCAGTTACTGGTCCCCATGTTTGTTTCTTTGTTTGTTTGAAGTGACGTATTGGCTGTTTCTTAGAAAGAGATATATATGTGTGCACTGTAATATATACTAGTCACATGTGATAGTATATTTGAAAGTGAAATCTTGAATGTCAAGCCTTCATTTTCCTTGCCTAAGGGGGAGAAAAAATACCCTACGCTAAATATGCCCACCTATACAAACCCATTTAAGCTAGGAAATAGCGCTCGTGGCATTTCTTTTTCAAGCCAGTCATTTAGCAATTATTTTTCTGCTTTCACATGTAGCAATAACTAGGAGCTAATGTATCCCATGAAATGTTTGTATATAACCTAATGGTACTACCAGTGTAATTACCACTTCAATGGAACACTCACACATGCATTTCAGCAATAAATATGCTATTTCTTTGATGCATTATCAGTAAATGTTAACAATGGGCAATGCAAAATCAGTTCTCAAACAGTTGCTTTTAAAGCACATGGTACCTCCATCTCAAATGTCTTGTGATGTGTACTACCACAGAAGGTTAATTAACCAAGTCCAGTTAATGTACTTTGGAGACTTGCAGAAACCATTTTCAGGAGCCGCTTACTGAAGTCACACAATTACTTGCGCCTGGGCTATCATGTTTCTTTCCCCACCTCAGTCTCTGAAACTAGAGCCAGTAAGTCATACTACTACTATTTCTGTTTTCCCATCTCTCATTGAATTTAAAACCCCCATTTTGATAATACTACCACAGCTGACTATCCAGTTTATGAGGTTTAGAAAATTCAAAAAGTGCTCCAGAATTATTGCTTGTGATCCTAATGTATACTTTACTTAACCTAGTAGTTAATTCAGCTCTGGTAGCTTTCATCAAGACACCTTAATAATTGTGACACTTGATCCTATGAATTTTTTAAACAATTATCTTTTTGTTTCCAAATCGCTGGAAGTTCTCACTTCCAGTGATATGAAGACAGTAATCTGGGAGGAACTGGGAACCTTTGCATCTTTTCCAAGAGTAGTTACAAACTGCGTCTAGCCATTGATTGGAGGCATTTTTATTATGACAGGAAACATTCAGAATTAAAAGTAGGGTAGCAGTTGTGTCTGCTTGAGAATTGTTCACACTGCTTGGAATGCAGGAGTGTACAATGAGAAACAAAATGGAGCCATTACTTTCATTGTTGCCAGATTTAAACATCACAGATGTTTCTTAAATGTTCTCAGATCACTGCCATCACTGTACTGCTTTTCAGCTGTATCCTGTAGTTTCCAAAGTGAAATCCCTCCTCTCCAAATGTTCTATTAAAATAACACATGAAAATAAATGAAACATATCATTACTTTTACAATGGGCTAATTGTAGTCTGTCAAGCCAGAGACAGGGAGCTATTTAAATCACAGTTCTCTTTCGAATTTCAATGTATGTTTTAAAAAGGGAAACAAAAATAAACTCCACATTCCCCTCTTTGCTGCCAGCTTCTTTCTGCAAAAAGAAGCGTCTCTGTCTTTATCTCCCCATGTTTTCCATAGAGGAATCATTTAGGCTAAATATAACAGCTGTTGATAATGAACAGCTGATTTGTGAGAGGGCAGGAGGTTTATTCCAAAAGTTAGGATCCAGCTGAGTTGGTCACATTCCTGGCTGGCTGGATACGCCACATCCAGCCCAACAAAAGCAACCCGAATAACTGTATTATTTGTAACCCCCTTCCATTTACACCAAGTACCTAAATCACCCGTGAGGAGTGAGTGCATTCAGTTTTTGTCTTAATCAATTTGCATGAAAAGATAGACCATAAGCAAAATAGGTAAACATATATAGACGAGTATAACAAATGTATTTAGTGACTGTTTGCAACAGAACTATATATATAATTATCATTTCTTATTTACAAGAAGGCTGTGCACATTAATGTTACATATGTTATTATGTATCAACCCATCAAGCATACATACTCTACCCCATTTCATACTCATTTAGCAGCATAGGGAGAAAGCTGTTGGTTCAGATGCATCTACAGTAACTGTTCTTGTTCTCATTCACTTTTCTTGGAAGGGAATCTTAATGGAAGAGATCAAATTTTATAACCCTTCCATTAGGTACTCCTGCTGGTTTCTTAGGAGTGCCATCTTTGCGTTAGTGTTTTTGGACAAGAGCCTTAAAAACAGCCTTTAGAGGGAATCTGAGTAGAAGAATGGCTAGCTAGCTCCTAATGAGCTGTAACAATTAAAAAGTGGCTTGAGGTGGAGGGGAGAACACTGGCTTCTTCCTCTGCCATCTTTCTCTCCTCCTCCTAACAGAGATAAGCTATTTGAGCATAAGTGTTTTTGATAGCTTCTGCTTCCATGCTGTTAAAGTAAAGAAATTGATAGATGGTAACCTTATGGATCAATTGACTGAATTTAGGCATTTTCAAAGGGTTTTAGTAACAATGAAGGGTGTATAGTTCATTCAAGTTAATAGCAATTATAAAATCATATGAATAGAGTTATTTTATTTATTTATTAAATTAGATTTACTAGGCCACCCTTCCCTAGAAGCAGGGCTCAGGATGGCTTACAACAAGATAATGTACAAATCTCAAGTTAAAACTAAGTTTAAAATAACCCCTTAATTACCAATAAATAAAAATAGCATACATACAGAATATGAGATGGGGGAAGGAATTCCAGCTGTCCAGCCTCCCTGGGGATGGAAATTAGGTAAGCGTGCCAAGGATGCCCTGTCACTGTCCTCAACAGAAGGCCCGGTGGAACATCTCTGCCTTGTGTGCCCTGCAGAATGGTAACAATTCTCACAGGGCATGGATGTCTTCCAGTAGAGCATTTCACCAGCTAGGGGCCAGGGCTGAGGATGCCCTGGCCCTGGTCAAGGACAACTGAACTTCTCTCGGGCTGGAAACCACCAGAAAGTTTTTATTTCCTGATTGTAGTGCTCTTCCAGGGGCATACTGGGAGAGGCAGTCCCAAAGATATGTAGGACCCTGACTGCTAAGGGCCTTAAAGGTCAAAACCAGAACCTCAAACCTGATCCAGTGCTTGTGCAGCACTGGTTGAATGTGTGCTGTTCAAGGGATCCCAGTAAGGACCCATGCGTCTACATTGTGGACCACCTGGAGCTTCTGGGTCAGGCACAAGGGCAGGCCCACATAGAGTCAATTACAGTAGTCCAATCTGGAGGTGACCATTGCATGGATTACTTACTTAACTTATGTTTATTAGCTTCTATGACCAAAGGTCTTAAACTCAATTATCAAATATGGATATACAACCATGGCTAGGTTGGGACAAGAAAGGTAGGGAGAGAGCTGACTAACCTGGTGAAGCTGGAGAAATGCCTGGCTGGCAACCTTCGCAACTTGGGCTTCCATAGATAGGGAAGGATCCAAGGTCATGCCCAGGCTCCTGGTGGTCTGTGCCAGTGACAGATGCACACCCTCAAGAGTAGGGAGCTGGCAACTCAAATAAGGCTTTCCCCCACCCAGCCACAGAGCCTCCATTTTTTTCTGGATTTAGTTTCAGTCAGCTCTGCTTTAACCAAAGAAGCCTCTAAACATGGCTTAATAACTGTAAAGTAATGCATTCTTTGGAGGTTTGAAATGAGAAAAACGTTCACTCTGAGTCTTCAAAGTCCCCCCCTCCTCTCTCTGGGCAGAGAAAGGCAGGAAGGGGGGTGAAGTCAGTTCAATTGATTTCCAGACTTACCTCAGCCAACTTTCATACAAATGCTGATAGGTCCAGCTAGAGAGAATAGGAGGGTTCAGTCTCCCCCCCTCCAAGCAGGGGACATAGATTTGGACAAAGTAAGACTAGAAGGACTCCAGGAAGAAATTTCTGGAGACTTTAAGAAAAGCTTCTTTGACCCAACCTGACCTGGTTAGTGGGTGGAGAAAAGAGAGAAGATAAAACTCCTAGAAGCAAGGAAGAAGGTCTCTTTGGTGCTGAGTCCATCAGAGCAATGTAACTGAGATCTGGAGGAGGCAGCCATTTAACCACATGCTGTCTTTGGAGAACTGGAGGACGCTTCAAGGTAATGGTAACTCTGTAGAGATCTATAACATCCTAAGCTAAGGAGCCTGCCCTGTATCTTAACGTCAGATAGGGCATGTATGGAGACAGGGACAGAGAAATTGCATTTTACCTATTTCTTTTGAATCCCTTGCTCAGTCCAGTAGATGGACTACTGTAACGCTCTCTACATGGGGCTGCCTCTGTCACAAATCTGGAAGCTACAGCTGGTGCAGAATTCTGCGGCCAGGTTGCTGGTGGGCACCCCTAGGTGAAAGCACACCCGACCCGTACTGAAAGCGCTGCACTGTTTGCCTATAGCATACCAGATTCACTTCAAAGTGCTGGTGCTTACCTTTAAATCCCTACATGGCCAGGGTCCAACATACCTAAGGGACCGCATTTCCCCACATATTCCCCAAAGAGCACTTCGGTTGGGGTCACAACACCGGCTGGTGACCCCGTGTTTTAAGGAGGCCAGACTTGCTGTAACGAGGGCCAGGTCCTTTTCAGTGGTGGCTCCTATCTGGTGAAACAAGCTCCCGGAGGAGATCAGGGCCCTGCGGGACCTTTTGCTGTTCTGCAGGGCCTGTAAGATGGAGCTCTTCCACCAGGCATTTGAGTAGGAGCTGCCACTGACACTACCACCACCGCTCCAATATAGAGCGATACCGCCGGAAGGCCGGGTACCATCTATCTACAGCCCTTGCCCTCCCCTCTGTTATGCAAGATGGTAGGAGTTTTTATCCTTGCATCCTGACGGAATTGAATTTTTAACTGTTTTTATCTATTTTATATACTGTATGCACTTGTGCCTTGTGTAAGCCGCCCTAAGCCCGTTCGTGGGAAGGGCGGGGAATAAATACAATGAAATAAATATATAAATAAATCCAGGTTTAAAATTACTTACAATAAAATGTGGAGTGCCTAATCCCTCCAGTGAATGGCAAAAAATGGCTCAAAAATGGCCCCTTATTCATGCTCAGGGTCACCTTCCTTTCTGCCACCCCTTTGCAGACCGTCTTTCTTTTCCCATCCCAAAAGGAAGAACTGCCCTTGCCTTGTTCTCCTGAGTTCTACAGCATTTGGTGTGACTATGGGTAAAGTGCACTGTCACCTGCCTTATGTTATCCCCTGGCTAGGATCATCTACATCTCTATTGCGCTGAGTGGCTCTGTGGATGGGAAAGGAGTAAAAAATCTTGCTTCTTTCCCTTTCTTCTCTGCCAGCCAGCAAATGCCCCCAAAATGAGCCTGTACAGAGACCCAAGTATCATCATTTTGGGTTATGAAGTTTGTAATAACTGCTGTGGCGTAAGGCATTTTAACGTACTTACCCATGCACTGTGCAGAGTTGTACTTCAACTGTGATTCCTCCATCTGATAGCCCAAAGATAGGGGTGTCAAACATAAGGCCCAGGGGCCAGAACTGGCCCATCTGGGGCTCTTATGTGGCCCACAAACAATTAGTGCAAGGAAGGAAACCAGGAGACTGCTCACGGGAAAGTGGGCAGAGCCACTCCAACTGCGGCTTCAGCATGGTAGATCAAACTCATCCACAGCAGTCAAGCAGCATGGGACCGTCTGCCCAGGGCTGCACCACTGAGTCCCTAGTCCAGCCATATGGGTTTTCCCAGTCCATGAGGCCTTGCAGTGAGGATACACCAACTCAGAGCTTACCAGCTGCTGTCCTTTATACAGTTTATATCTCCAGTACCCAGCATTACATTTTGTAGCACACATGGCCCAGCCTGACAAAGTGACACTTGTGTCAGATCCAGCCCTTGTAACAACTGAGTTTGAAACCTCTGCCCTTAGACAGATGGCAGTGATCGTGCAACGCACTAGATACAATGAGAGTTTCGCTAGCTGGTCCACTGAGCACAGTGAGGTAGATGGCACTGTCTTTAAACTCCATATGTGTCCCTTCTACTCCACCTGGAGTGTTGTGTATGTAGTGTAATGTATTATAATGGAATGAATGTATTGAGCTTGAATCTGACAAGGTATTGTAAATAGACCTATCAGAACAAAGGTAGTTCTGGAGGGAAGGGAAATGATTGGTCTTTATGTACAGTATTTGATTGGACCTTATCTGACTTGTGGGCGTGGCTTGCCAAGCCCGGACAGTTTAAAAAGGAGCCTGTTGCTCCATTGATATGTCTCGTTCTAGTTCTTCTGACTTTGTGTTCAATAATGCTGTTAATCACTGTTCACCTGCTGCCTGAGTTTTGTATCTAACATGGAGGGCACACACTGACTTTCCAAGGGACCATGCCTACAGCCTGGTATGAGGCTGCTAGTGTCTTTGCCACCCCACCCCACCCCCACATCATAGGCAGCATTTTTTGGAACACATTCCTGGGAGTTGTTATATATAATTCAGCCTGGGGTGTACTCCTATAATGCATATAAGTGTTTATAACCATATATGCAAACACATATATTCACTCCAGAAAAGCATTTGATTAGATTGTTAGGAAAATCTCTCTTTGAAGCTATAAGCATGCTTGGGAAGCAATGCCTGTTGTCACTGGCTATTTCAACCATTCAGATGGGACCACTAAAAGTGCAGTTTCTAGACTTTCTCATCCTCATCTCTGGTACACCTGCCCATCTTCCTGCCTGTAAAGCCTACATATTAATTTAAGCACCCAAATAATGATCTTAGTCTCATATTCATATTTAGGCACACTCCAGTTTCAACTGCATTTTTTGTGCACAGCTGGGTGCCTACTGTCTAAAAATGAGGACCATAAATATTTAAAGATCTCAATTATCCTGTAAAACAGAAGAAAGGAATGGCTGAGGAATAAGGTACAATTTATTCCTGCAGACAAAACCATTTTAGGGAATTTGGGAAACTGAAGGGCAAATGGCTGGTTCTAAAAATATAGCTATTGTCAGCAGATACACACTGTAACTGGTAGAAAATGAATTGTTCAGTAACTGTTCTCTAGGTTTGCATTAATGGGACTGTGGCATAAATGATATAGGATGTGGTTATTTATCAGAAACTAGTAACAGCAATGAGTTAAAGTTCTACCAGTCAAGAGAAAAAAAGTTTGAGGTCAGAGAGGGAAATTACTAAATATAATAAAGATTAGATGGGAAAATTTGCCCCCAAGGGAGGTTTTCTACTACTATTAATTTTAAAGTGAAATTGAATCTGTGAAGATTGCTTGATACAGGTTCTTTCTAGGATATTTTCACAGATGATACTAATCACAATGTTGTACTTTATAAATTGATTTAAATTAATTGATCAAAATGTACACAATTTAAGAATGGTTGTTTTACACTTGTACAGTGTAATCTACCACATTTTTGTCCAACTGTTCCTCACATGAATACATGAAGCTGGCTTAAAGTAGTCCTGTACAAACAACCTCTCTGTGCAGAGAGTGAAAATGAGCACAAACACACTGGCTCCACCCCCCTGGGGAGGAAGTGTCCACATGTGTGCTCCCTCCCATGACTGGTAATGTTTGGAATGCAGCAGGGGCATAGACTTCTCAGTTTGGGGGGGGGGGCAGGAATGGGGCTGAACTTGGTCCAGGCCCACAGTAATTCATATTGTATTACTTAAATATGAAGTTATTTATATTTCCAAAAAATATGCCATCAGCAGTTAATCATGTGGTTTGGAAAAAAATCAGTCTTAATAGTCTGAATCTCAGTCAAAGAAAGAGTACTGTGTAAGACGAGAGGAAAGATGTCATAAACTCCTTCACTGAGACAATTTGAATAAATATTGCATTCATGCATGAAAGGAAATACTTCCTCCCCTCTCTCTTTTCCTCATATCATAGGCTGAAAGTGTGTGACTGGCCCAAGATCACATAGTGTGGTTTCTGGCTAAGTAGAGATTTGAATTCTGATCTCCCCAATCTTAGACCAACATTCTAACAACTACACCACTCACATACTGGATACTCAGTACAAATCTCCAAATTCATCTCAGGATCCAGAGTGATTAAAATGTGGAATTCACTGCTAGAGGAAGTAGTGATGGCCACAGGAATAAACAGCTTTAAAAGATTCATGGAGTCTATCAGTGGCTACTAGCCATGGTGATGGAGGGGAACCTCCACATTCAGAGGCACTAAACATTTAGATCCCAGAACCAGGAGGAAACATCAGGGGGAGGTCTCAGCTTCTATCCCCTGTTGTTGGCCCTCCAGAGGATCTGTTTGGCCACACATTACACTGACATACTTGCACCAGTCCTTTTTGAGAACAATGGAGCAAAGTTTGAATGAATGGATTCTTAAGCAGTACCGGCTTTGATGAAAGAAAATACCTGAAATGGAGTTTTCACAAGCTAGCCCTCAGTCAGCTAGATTAACATGGAATTTCTACAATTTCTCTGAAAAGGGGACACCTTTTTTGGGGTAATTTTTATTGTAAGTTGCGTAAACATTAAAGTGACACATCAATGCAAAACATTTTGCATTTTACAGTGCAATATAGTACAACTAGGATAAAGCGTAATGAAATTCAGCAGTTTAACAAAACTACCTATGAACAATCAATCGACAGTGTATTTCCATGTGGAGAGGAGTCCCAGATTTCTTCTTTAGTGCTACTTATAATACATTAAAATGTCATAAAAATGGTAACTCATATCGTTAAAGTAGAGAGAAATTATTAAAGCAATAGGAATACAATATGGTACACTTTTTGAGAGGGTCAGTGTTTAGAGCCATTTCTGCAATTCTTTCCAGTCTGGTGATATGAATTCATGCCGTGATATAAATTCTAATATCGGGAACCATTTGCTATCAAAATTTGTTTTGACTGGTTTTAATAGGGATTTGTTAATTTTGTCAGAGATATTGTCCATCAAGTATGTCTCCCACAATTTTATGAACCACATCTTCAGGTTGGGGGGGTAAGGTTTGCGCCAACAAGAGGCAATAGCATTTTTTGCCGTATAGATCATGATGTCAATGGTTGGCTTGGAGTGGTGTGTAGCAATTGGAATGGGCCAGAGTTCAAGGAAGAGCGCTTCTGGAGTAAGGGGGAGTTTGATCCCTGTGATGCAATGAATGTGGTGTAAGACCTTTGAATAGCCATGCTGGGAGGAAGCAGCAGGGGAAGGCTCTGGTCCTCTGCCCTGTTGTTGGCCCTTCAGAGTAACTAGTTGGCCACTGGGTGAGATGGGATGCTGGACTAGATGGGCCCTTGTCTGCTCCAGCAAGGCTCTTGTGCCCAATATTGGCAGATCGGGTTGCCAGGTGCCCCCTGACCACCGAAGGGGGATGGGGGCATAGGGTTGCGAGATCCAGATTGAGAAACTCCTGGAGATTTGGGGATGGAGCCTGGGGAGGTCAGGGATCTCAGCGGGGTACAATGCAATAGAGTACCCCCCTCAAGAGCATCCATTTTATCCAGGGGAACTGATCTCTGTAGTCTGGAGACCAGCTCTAATTCCAGGGGATCCCCAGGCCCCACCTGGAGGCTGGCATCCCTATCAAATGAATTATATATGTGAAAGGGAACAGGGATTCCTCTGAGCACGAAAGGGCTGGGACGGTGTCCCAAGTTTTAAAATGTTGTTTTCAACACTCTGTCAGCTTAGGTGCAAGTACAAAAGTTCAGGGTTAACAATTAAAGGCTGCAGCCCCCAATCTGCCTGCCCACACACAAACCCAGGCTGGCAAACTATAGTACAGCTCGGACAAGGCTGTCAATAAAAGAGCAATAACAGTGCCCTAAAGCTCACCAATCTGCATTTCCCAGAAATTCAAAATATGGAACTTCTGAGGCCAACGAAAAGCTAATTAATTGATCGTGCTTTGGGACAAGTTGCCAGGCTTGCTCACAACTTTAATGCCAGTAGCTCACAAAGTAGAATTTTTGCTCACAAGACTCCACAGCTTAGAGGGAACATTGGTGCTGATACACTGGGTACATAAGATGGCTGGCTGGAAATACCTTGCAGCCGAACAGTTTGCCAATCAATGGTCTTCCTGAGCACAGTGGTGGAGGCCACATGTTAGAACTACCGGCCTCCTTGGTAATAGTGGGGGCCAGTGTTCCCTCTAAGTTGAGTTAGCGTGAGCTAACTCACAATTTTTTAGCCTCTGGCTCACCCATTTTTGTCTTAGCTCAGGAAGGATGGCTCCAGAGCAAACTAATTGATGCCGTAGCCAAATTGCTCGCTTGCAACTTTAATGCCAGGAGCTCACAAAGTAGAATTTTTGCTCACAAGACTATACAGCTTAGAGGGAACATTGGTGGGGGCAGCTCCTAGTTGAAAGCCTGGTCAATAAACCTTTGTTGGTCTGAAAGGTGCCCTGCTGGACTCTAAATTTGCTGTAACCCAGAATTCAGTGAGGCTCAACTCAAAGCAAAGTCCGCGCCCAAAAGTGCTGCTCAACCCCCCCCCTCTGTGGATCGCCTTTTGCAGCCTTGCATTCCTTCCACCATTGCTGTCCTAGGACACACACCCCCATGCACTTTCTGCTCACCCAACCCTGCAGTCTGGGGCTGATGCAGGCACAGAAAATGTGCCTCTGGCCAGAAATGACCGGCATTGCCACAGCCCTCATTCTCTCCAGGAGGGCAGACTCGCCCCCCCTCCTCTGCAAGAACCCGAGCGAGCGGGGTGGGAAAGGGGGAGCCTTCGCTGGCAACGCACCTGAATCCCGGCTGACTCCCCCCCTTCCACCCCCAAAGCCTGCAGATTCCCCGTTTCCAGAAGCTGCAAAGTCAAGGAGGT
Source organism: Gekko japonicus (assembly GCF_001447785.1). NCBI lineage: Eukaryota > Metazoa > Chordata > Lepidosauria > Squamata > Gekkonidae > Gekko > Gekko japonicus. Next base: position 284,052 of record NW_015163663.1, on the reverse strand, counting down.
GAAAATGAATCAGGGGAAGGATGGGTTGAAGAAGGAAGTTAGGGAGACTGCTGTTGGTGCCTGGAGGGGCTTGGCCGAACTTAGTGGAGTTCCAAGCCTCGGAGGGGCTTCTTGCAAGGGCGTGGCCAGTGGGGGGAGGCTGGGGAGAGCCCCCCTCTCCCGAAGGGCCCCGCAGCCGCCCCCACTTACGACTCTGGAGGGTGTGCGCTTGTGGGTCTCTTTCGTTCGTCTCTGCAAAGCTGGGAGGGTGCCTGCAGCTGCAGCACCTTCCTCGGGGTGGAGAGCTTCCCTGTGCGTGTGGAGGTGATGCACTGAAATGGGGTTCTTTTGCAGGGCGGGCCAGGCCTAGAGACTCTCTTTGCCTCCTCCTAGAAGAGTTTCCCCAGACGCATCATCTCCGCTGCCTGGGGGGGTCACACAACAAACCAGGCCCTGTTCGGCTTTACATTCCCACAACCCTCAGCAGGCTCATCCCCCTCGAGGCAACCACAGCGCAGGGCCTTTTAGGCAGGCAGCTTTCCGCCTCCCATATAGTAGAAGGAATCCCTACGCACGCAAGCACATGCACGCACGCACACACAGACAGAGTGTGTGTATTTCTATGGAGCATATTCTTGGGAAGCTGGCTCCATTGGAATGAAGGAGATATCAAGGAGGCCTGTCAGCTCAAAGCGTTTTAGGGGTTGTTTGAAAATCCTCTTCCCGTCAAAGTAAGCAGCCTTCGTATTTGAACAGCTGCTTTGAACAGTGATGGGCGGGAAGGAGAAGGGCTGAGCGGAATAAAAAGGGGGAAAGAAAGGGAGGGAAGGGGGAAAGAGAGAGGGGAGGGAGAAAGCAGCCTGCCCGCCCGAGATGCCGCCTCACCTTCAACCTGCCTTTTCTGTGTGCACAGAAAAGGGAAGAAAGGCTGCCAGGACCTCTAACCCGGCAGGATCAACTGGGAATGAAACGGGGGCGGGGTGGGGCAGACCCAGCAGCACTGCCTCTTTCACAGCCCCAGCAGTAGCAGTTCGGCCTCGAAGAAGCTCCCAGACCGGTCGGCCCGATCGGAACTGAAGGAAGGCCCTGGGTGGTTCTTTCCGGGCAGCTTTCGGACTCGGAGGAGCAGAGGCGGAGCGGATAACCCCGCCCCGTCTTATAAGTGCTGGGAGGGGACGAGGGGTGGAAGAGGGGCGGAGCAGCGGAGGCAGGCAGAGCGGAGGAGGAGGTCTACTGTGGAGAGACGGCAGGACAAAAGCAGGCGTGCAGCCCGGGAGGGGCGACAGATGGAGCACAAAACCGAGGGGCCGGAGAAAACAATTAAGCGGCCAATCGAGAGAGCGGAGAGGCATCATAATATTTCAGTTAATCAGGCTGGGGGCGGACAGCCCGCCCCCTTCTCCAACAGGCGCCCAGGAAGCGAGGGGGAGAGGCACACGCGCCAGGCGGCCACTGCAAAAAAAAGAAGAAGCAGAAGAAGAGAGGAAAATCTACAGCCGTTTGCTCGGCCTCTCTCCAGAGAACAATCTTTCCAGTCGTGGCTGTACCACACGTCCCCAGTCCCACGACTCCCTACCACACCGTCTATTTTTTCCAGCGAATGGAGGGGTAAAGAAAGATGTGCTTATGTGCCAGTGTTTGTGGGATAGGTTCTAAACCCCATATCAATGTTTCTAGTGGGTAGGGACGGAGGAGGTCTCTGCAGAGGCGTACCCAGTCAGGAGGTGAAGTTAGGCGTTGCATCTTTATCACATTTGCAAGTAGCAAGGCCTTCTGGTATATTGAAAGATCTGGGAGATTAAAGCCTCCTCTAGATTTGGGTCCCCGTAGAGTTTGGAACCCTATTCTGTGCCTCTTGCCGCTCCATAAGAAGCATAGCAGGTCTGATTGCCACTTTTGTATCACTGAAAGAGGGAGGGTTATGGGGATTGCTCTGAAGAGAAAGATATATTTCGGTAAAATGAATGAACGTATGAGGTTGAAACGTTCCATCCAAGAGATGTTGAGTTTATTCCAGTTACGGATGGTGTGCTGTAGTTCCGTATGTGTAAGTTGGTGGTTTAAGGAAAATAGTTTGTTGGGATCTACAGGAAGCTTAATTCCCAGATAGGTAAGATGTGTATAGGTCCAGCTAAAAGTGTATCTTTTTTGTAGAGCTGCAGTCTCATCTTTAGGCATGTATATAGGGAGGACATAGGATTTGGAGTCATTGATGTGGAGACCAGAGATATGACTAAAAGAGTCTAGAGTAGTTAGAAGTGCTGGAAAAGATGAGGTGGGATTGGTTAGGTACAACATCATGTCGTCCGCAAACAGGGATATTTTAAATTCAGACTTTCTAAACTTAATGCCATGGATGTGTGGATTAGACCTGATTGCCTGGGCTAGGGGTTCCACTGCCAACGCAAAGAGTAGCAGAGACAGCAGACACCCCTGTCGTGTGCCTCTGTTCAAACCAACAATGTCTGAAAGACTTCCATTGATATTTAGTCTAGTGGTTGGTTGAGTGTAGAGAGATTTGAGGGCAGTGATGAACCTAGGTCCAAAACCCATCTTTTGGAGTGTGTGGAACAGATATGGGAATTCTAAGGTATCGAAGGCTTTTTCGACATTGAGGGAAAGAAAGGTAGAGGGCACTTTTGATATGTTACAATACTGAAGAAGGTGGGGGGGGGTTTAAAGGTGTTGTCTGTTAAGTCCCTATGGGGGATGAACCTGGCCTGATCTGGGTGGATATAGTTTGGGATAATATTGTTAAGGCATTTCGCCATCATAGAAGAGAAAATTTTTAGATCCTGATTTAGCAGGGAGATAGGACAGTAGTAAGCTGGGTAAAGTAGGTCTCTGCCCTTCTTATGTATCACCACTGTCGTCGCCTCTTTCCAAGAGATGGGTATGTCCCTGAAAAGGGGACACTTGAATTGAATTTTGAAATAGCACCTTTTGCACTTTACTATGACTGCTTAGCATATATCAGTTTAAATGTGTTTACCAATTTGTGTTGGAACTTTCATTCTTAGCATTGAATAAGTATTAATAATCAGTACACACAAATATTGTTGTATAACTTGCATTTATTAATTACAATAAGATATGAATTTATAATTAATAAGTCTTCATGGCATAATTCTTTTTGGCCACTGTGCAAGACAGGATGCTGGACAGATGGACCCCCAGTCTGATCCAGCAGGGCCCTTCTTATATTCTTAAGTAAATACTGGCTTCTCAGTTACTCCGGCCTGAAAATATGGAAGCATTTGTTTGCTTGAAGTAGGGCCTTTTCCCCTCCCATGTACATGTTGAAATGGCAATGTCTGGTGTACAAAGAAGAAGAGAAGACAACCTTACAGGGGGCCGCAAGAAAACATTTAGATAGAATAATGAAGTCAGCACCTTCTCTCCTTTTAAGTGTCATTCCTTGTATGTCTCCTGATTGCTACTCTCCTGATTGCTACCCTCTTCTTCTCAGAAGTGCCACACTCAGTTTTACCCTCTCTCTCAGAGATGTAGTTAGGAAACTATTTCTGTCTCGCCTCTTTCCTATCAAGTATGTTAATTCTGGGGCAGGGGCTGTGGCATATTGACACGGTCAGCACTGGGAATTGCTCTTGGGCACAGCTGGCTCTTTGTTCTTTTTAGGGGAGTTTTCGGGGGATCCCGAACTCCACTGGACCTCCTGGAGGGAGGTCTGGTGCAAGGGAATTGATTCAGGCCCCCCACAAGTGGCAGTGAGTGGGTGGAAGCCCTGGATCATCCCAGAAGCAAGGAATGAAGCAGCACAGTTATGGCAGCCATAACTGCACCAGATGTGAGTGCCCCATAAGAAGAGAGTTATTTGAGCCTCATCCATAACACTGATGAAGATATACACTGTAAGTACCTGTAAAAGCAACATCGAAGAAACCAATGATCTTTTGGTTAAGCCCCTTTAAAGCTTTAAAAGAACAAGGAAAGGAAGAGTGGAATTTCCCCCCCTTCCTCCGTGGAGCGGCTGGGACAATTATGAAAAGAAAGCTGAGTTAAACACTTCATGGGGCAGAGGGACTGTTGTTTGAGCCTCTACAAAAGGGATTATAAAGTTTTTTTCGACAAAAGAAAGAAAGAAAGAAAGAAAGAAAGAAAGAAAGAAAGAAAGAAAGAAAGAAAGAAAGATATTTAGAGTGGAATTTGTTACTTTGTGCCAACTTTTTATGAAGTCATACCATTGCTGAGAACGGAGTTTATTATGTCTAGAGTCTATTGTAGAGCTGCAAAGCACTTGACTTGTGTTGAAGGATTCTCGGTTGTTAATATCTCTATGAGAGCTACTATCTGGTAAATGCAGGGAGCTCTGAAGAGAATATTGACAAATAATTTGCAGAGACTTTGGGTTTTGCTGGGCTGAACTGGGACTTTTGCTATCATATTAAAATAGGTGATCAGGACACACAGAAAAAAGGCCAGATGATGGATGCTTAGACAGCTCCGCAGAAAGCAACCTGCTGCAGTTGTCCTGGGAGGAGCTTCAGCTTATAATGCAGTCATTGTTGTTGTTGCATCTTGATGCATCTTGTTGATGCAGTCAATCTGGCAGTTAAAAAGGCTTTTGAATCAATACCAGACAAAAAAGATACTACACTAAGCCAAACTACAAGCAAGACAAAGGAACCCCAGCGCCAAACTGTGCAAGATGCAGAACAACACTACAATCAAGCTGACCCAATCTACAGAGGAAAGGAACCTCAGCACCAAACTGTGGAAGATGTAGAACAACACTACAATCAAGTGGATCTAACCTATAGAGAAAAGGAACCTCAGGACCAAACTTTACAAGATGTAGAACAACACTACACTCAAGTTGACTTAATCTACAGAGAAAAGGAACCTCAGCACCAAATTGTGCAAGACGCAGAACACCACCCATCTACAGCGAGACCCAATCTACAGAGAGAATAACGGATCTACTAAAAGACTGTTAAACTCTTTAATCCTCAAAGTTATAGAGGGAAAAATATACCAGAGAGAAGATAAAACAGAATTTATGGAATCCTTTCCTATCTTAAAAATTGAATATAGATGGCGAGTCTTAAAAGAAATCTTCTCTACCTACAAGGAAAAGAGACATAGAATCAAGACTTTATTGAAAAGAAGAAATCACAAAAAGAAGAAAAGAATTAGGCCCTATAAATATGACTGGTTTAGGGGACCCTTGTTTATGTGCAACAGACTAAGATGGGCTGGGGAATATCTAACCCCTTTTTCATATATATATTCATATAACTGCAAATTATAAAATTGGTCCAGAGAATCTTTATACATGTGTAATTGATTAACGCTGGTTATAATTGAGTTTGTTTTTCTATACATTTATAAGACTATAGCCCATATTAAAAATATTCAAGGGAAGATTAATTGTAAGTGTTTTAGAAAGTCTTATAACAGATGATATATATTATAAGAGAATAAATTGTATAAAAAATTGGTCTAGAGAACACTTATGAATGTATATTTGAATAAGATTGGTTAGAGAAGTATGTTTAAAAACATATTTAGGTAAGGCTTATAACAGAGGACTGCATGGATTGTAAACTTATAAAGGTATCAACATTTTAATCTGATATAAAAGGTGGTATATAATCAAGATTGGTTTAAGGATCCCATGAGCTGTGTAATTGGGGTAGATTGATTAGAGAATATAGGTATGCTTAAAAAAACTTTATTAAATTGAAGATTATTTTAAAATGTGTAAGCAAGGCTGATATTAAAAATTCAGTTTGAGTTAAGAGGTAGCCTAGAGATTTTTTTTTTTTTGGTGACATTAAAACAATTAGAACAAATAGAATGAGAAAAAAATTTGACTATGAATTTGAGGAATTGTATACATTTAGTTAATATCTAAATGTATCTTATAGAAGATTATTGTAGTATGCTTAGACAATGCTTAAGGTATAGACTTATGTGATTATGAAATTTTAAGATATACTTAAATCGGGATTTATAGAAAATGGTAATGAAATGTTTTTGACAGTGCTTAAATATTAAAAAATAGTGTAGTGTTTAACATAGGCCTGCAATTAGACATATATGTATGAGGTAGTTTAAGAAATACAATATTGTTATTATTACTCTCATGTATGTATGTTTGTTTGTCTGTTTTGTTTAAAATAATAAAAACTATTATTGAAAAAAGTATGTTAATTCCTAAATAAACCTTTATCTACTCTTTAATCAGGTTGTGCACCATTACTGTATTAATTACTCGGCCAACAGGGGTTATGGAGGCCCAGTTTAAGCACAACTCTGATTAAAGGTAGAAAGATCACCAGAGTCTCTTGGCATGAGCAGGCGAGATCAAAGAAACATTGATGGTGACCTCCTATGGTACACAGCATGGTCAGTTTATAGGCTCACAGAGAACAATTATCTAATTTGGAGAAAATGAGTGAAGAGTCACTTTCTTGAAACTGGATAAAGGGATGTTATCCAAAATGCCCGATCAGGAGATGATGACCCAGCAAAGCAAAGAACCTGAGACTCCAACAATGAAAAGGAAAGAGGGGTCATAATCAAGGGTTTAACTGACAGAAATGTGTTAAGATTAATTCAGATGCCAACAGCCCAAACTATGTGGTGTGAGCTGGAAAGGCTACATGTAAATTCCTCATTAAAGAGCCAAGTTTATTTACAAAAGAAACTTTTCAGTTCTAAAATGAAAGAGGAGGGTAATTTGCATCATCATCCAGATGAGATTCTTGGATTGGCTGAACAATTAAATAGTGCAGGAAAGGAAACTATTGATTAAGATCTGATTGTGTTACTGTTAATAAACCTGCCAGAGTCATCTAAAAATATAGTTTCTCAGATAAAATTAAAGAGTAGTCTGTCCCTCACAGAAGTTATAAATCAGCTTGAAGAAACATACAAACACAGACAATTTGAAAAGTCTGACAAAGTATTCAAGCCAAATGCTGATTAGATGGCTTTGAATGCAAATAGTCCATTGTAACTCTGGATGTATTTAGACAGTTTCACATATCTGCTTGCATTGTCAATTTTAAGTAGATATATGTTTCATATATTTAAATTCTATATTACTCAACATAACAGACCTTCCTGATGCTCTAAAAGTATACCGTCTTCTGAATGATTCTACTCCTGAAATATCAATGAAGGTAGCCATGTTTTTACAATCAGCTATAAAGTTACATCAGGAAAAATTACCAAAATGAGTAACACTCTATAACAAATTGGATGATGCAATATTATGCAATATTATGTAGTCTGTAAAATGGTTTGTTTTATATATATATTGTAATCCTCTTTTAATGTATTGTTTTATGCCAGTAAAGGCTAATGTGATGTGATGATGATGAATGTAAATAACAAAGGTAGCATTATTTATCACCTCTGTGGGAAGTGAGGCCATGTTAAGAGGTATTGTTCTACCGCTAAGCAGAGGAAAGCCTTTCCCAAATCAAAGGGGGGGGGGGGAATGGTGAGGAAGCTCCAATCAGACATAAGCAACAGCCATTAAAGAAATGTTTTATATTAACACAAGGAGCCACAAAAAGTCATATTTGGTATCTGGACAGTGCCTGCACAACCCACATGTGTGCTCATAAAGATTTCTTTGAAACATTAGATGAAGAAAAGAAAGAGACATTAAGTGTTGCAGATGGATGATCTATAATGGAAGAAGGTATTGGTGCAGGAACCATAAAATGCAAGATCAGCAAAAGGTATTCACCTCACCTGACTGTTGTTATTGTTAGCCATGCAGTCATGTTCAACTCTTGGCAATTCTATGGACCAGCTCTCTCCATGATTTCCGATCTTGTACTGTTTCTGTGAGTTGGTCCATGCTCAGCCTGGTGTCAACTTTTATGGTGTCTAGCCACCGTGTTCTTTGGTGGCCAGGTTTCCTTTTGCCGCTAACCAATCCAAGCATAATTGCTTTTTCTAGTGAGTTCTTCTGCATGACATGGCCGCTTGATAGTAATTAGATTTTGCACTCAATAAGACTTGTATTTGCCGGTTAAAGTCCCTTGATAGATCAAGGTGGGTGCCTGACTTTGCAAGCCCCTGTGGCAATGGGTAAGCATACATATGCCCCATCTAGGGGTGTGCAATTCCCCCCCCCCAATATTTTGTTCTGAGGATCTGCATATTCTTTGAAATAGCATAGTGGGGCTAAACCAGCAGTTATCACACCTCTTAAGAACATAAGTATTTAGGATGCGGTTTCCACTGAGTTCAGTGGGATAGCTGGGTGACCTTGGGTCAGTTGCAGTCTCCCAGTCTAACCTACCTCACCGGGTTGTTGTGATGATAAAATGGAGGAGAGGCGAATGATGTAAGCTGATTTGTGGTCCCTACTGAGGAGAAAGGAAGAGTATAAATGAAGCATATAAGCAAACAAACAAGCAAAAAAAATTGGGACCAATTATTAATAAGAGCGCCAATCTGCTGTCTGGACGAGATGTTGAAATCACTGAAGGAGAAGAGATTTATCCCTTACCTAGTGATACACCAAAGTGATTCACTGTAATACTATGGCTATAAGCTTGGTGGTGGAAACTATCAAAGCTTTTCCCTAATTCCTAGGCTAAAGACTGACAAATTACATCTTATCCTACAGTCAAATTCCACAGGCAAAGCAGTGTTAGTCTACTGTAGTCAAAATAACAAAGTATATTAAAAACAAATACATTTATTGTGGCATAACTTTTTGTGAGCCATCACCCAGTTCTGACAATCATTAAATAAGACATCTTCCACAGCTCAAAGGCAAAGGCATTATTCTGCTGCACACTGAATTCTGATTTGATCTTGTGATTGGCTCGGACATCTTTCTGAAGATCAGTTCATTTTTAAAGAACTGAAAACAGCCCAGGTTTTTTTTGTTCATATATATGATAGCATAAAATAGCAAACTGAACATCTGTTTTCCCAGTAGCCCCTCTGCACTTTGCTGTGACTTGGCAGGAGTTAACAGGATCTGATTGACTTAGGTGCCTCCCAGGTGGCTGGAACTCATCATACCGACTGTCAGGACTGTGGCGCTACTCCACCACAGCCACCGTGTCCAGGAGTACTGATGAGGAGGAGTTTGGTTGGCTGTCAGCCTTGCTCATTGCTTGGGCATACTGTACTCCCATAATGGCTGTGTTGGTGTTAAGCAGAAATGTTACAACAAATGATGGAAGAAAAGAAAGCAGGTAAGCAGTGAAGAGGAACCATGCTGTCTAGGTCATCCTTCTGTTGCACCCAAGATGAACTTAATGATTTCCAGTATACCAGCTGCCTGCTTTGCTGATTTCCTTGTTCAGGGTGCTTATAGCCAGAAAATGTGGTAGCAGCTTAGCCAACCCAACCAGCAGTGGAGGGACTCTGGAGCAGCCAGCAGCAGTATGTGAAAGAAGAGGAGGAAGACAGATGTTTTTGGTTTTGAGTTCTGAGTTTTCTTGTCCTGGATAGCCATATCTGTGGTTGCAATCCCTTATCTTGAACTCAGCAGAACTAACTTCTGCATTGGATTGTGCCATTGGTTGAAAATCAGCCACTTCAGCTTCGGTAAAAGTTCCCCATAGCCAGTAATAGCAGAACTGCCATTCTTCTGTCTCTTGTTCTTCACTTGGTGAAAGGCAATAAATAACAGACCACAGCAAAGAAGGATGCCAAACACAGAGTTTTCAGATGACAGGTAATTTTTTTTAAATCAGTCACGATAAGAGTAGGAAAATTAAATAAATGCAGACAAGTTTTTGGTTTTGGTTTTTTAAATGCCAGTGGCTGGCACTATTTTCTCTCAATAGGAATCAGTGGAGAGAAGTGAGCCTGCACCAAGTGGCACCTACTTTTGTTCTATTTGCTTGAAACTGAGGGGTCTTTAGATTAGAGGAAGGTGCCATGGACCAGCCAAACCCAGCAGAGCAAAGACACACCAAAGACTCCTCTGAGGAAGAGGAAGCCAGTGGACCTGTCCCTAACCCACAGCCAGTGGCAGAGGCACTGCAGGAGGAGGCGATCTTTGAGGGGCCAGACATAGATCCTCAGCCAGGTACCAGCACACTGGCCCCTCAGCCTCGAGCTGGCATCAGAGAGTCAGCTGCCGATCAGTTCACTGCCCTATCACCAGAGCCTAGGGAATGACATAGGAGGAAGATGAAGAGAGACCTTCAAGACAGAAGGCGCAGTGCCTGCCTGGCAGCACAACACTGGCCCAGCACCAACAGTGAGGATGAGTGCTTACAGAAGCAGGGCTGAGGCAGCCCGCAGGTGCATGATACAATGCAGGCTGTTCAGCAGTGTGGTTCGTAAAAGCAGCAGAGAAGGGTGTGGCTGTGTGGAAGCAACTTGTCTGTAAACTACTGACCTTGCTGTTTGTGCTCTGGTTTGGCCTCTTCATCTCTGACCTTGGCCTGTACCTTTGTATTCTTGTTCTTGGATTTCTCTTTGGTGTTGCCTACCCTGTGCCTGAACCTTGGAACTGTATTTTGATGCCTGACCCTGGAATTGCTGTACAAACTCTGATGCCTAGAAACTGCCTCTGTGTGCCAGCAATCAAGACAGGAGGACTCTATTTGAGAATCTGTAACCAACATGGAAGAGGAGCTGCGGTGGCTCAAATGGTTAAGACGCTGAACTGCAGGCTGTGGAAGGTTGGTAGTTCAGCAGTTCGAGACCCGACTGTGCCGTATGACGGAGTGAGCTCCCGTCTCTAGCTCCAGCTCCTGCCAACCTAGCAGTTCAAAAGCAAGAAATTGCAAGTAGATAAATAGGTACCACTTCAGTGGGAAGGTAACAGCGTTCTGTGCCCCTTGGTGTTTAGTCATGCTGGCCACATGACCACAGAAATGTCTTTGGACAGCGCTGGCTCTTCGGCTTTGAAACAGAGATGAGCACCGCAACCCTAGAGTCGGATTCGACTGGCTTTCGAGCAAGAGAACTTTTACCTTTACTAACCAACATGGAGATCAGGTGAGGACAATCCTGATCCTCCCCTTATCCATCAATGTGTATATTTCTACACTAGCGTGATACCCATGCTTCACTATGGTATTTAAGTTCCATAAATCTAGTTATAATACGGATGATGTGAAGTTGGAAATGTGACATTTGTTGTAGGAATTCTAGTGGAGAAGATTATAGTGTAAAAAAATGAAGTGAGACATACGTACTTTCCCCCCCTCTACCAAAGGACCTCTCTGTAGACCATATTGGTGGTTCTGCCCTCAGGTGCTAGGATTACCAGGCTGCTTGATGAGCTCACTCTGGAGCAGGCCACATAGAACTGTCAATTTAAGAAGCAATTGTCTGTTAAGTCAATTCCTGCCACCTTCCATGAAAGTGATGGCCTCTCTACTTGTGTTCCTGGATTGTTTTGCTCATATGGAGACCGTGTTGTTCTGAGCACCGTGTTGTTCTGAGTCACAAGGGAGCCTGCACAGCTCAGTGCCCCAAAGGAGTACTATGTGCAAATGTCTTTGCCACATTCCTAAGTTGCCTCCTTCTGGCAGCTGCCTGTCCAGTGTAGGAGGGGGAGGGGGAGGAGTATTAGAAGCCACTGTGGAGGCTGGGCCGGCAGGATCACTAAGGTGTTACTGCTGAGGCAGGCTCCCTTGTGACTTTAAGCACCCTGCACCCACTGCTGCACCTGACAGACAACCGTCTGTTAGGTGTAGGAGGTGGGGGGAGTGTGTTGGAAGCCATCAGAGAGGCTGGGCCAGCAGCATCACTATGTTGATCCTGCTGGGGCAGCGTCCCTGATGGATTAAAATACCCTGCCCCTGCTCCTACATCTGACAGAAACCCGCCTGTCTGGTGTTGGGGGGGCCTTGTATTTAAAGGCATCAGAGAGGCTGGGCCAGCAGCCGAGGTAAGATAATCCTACTGAGCTAACCTCCCTGGCAGCTGTAAGCATCCCACCTCCTCTCCTACACCTGACAGGCAGCTGCCTGTAGGAGGGGGAGGGGGAGGAGTATTAAAAGCCACTGTGGAGGCAGGGCTGGCAGGATCACTAAGGCATTACTGCTGGGGTGGGCTCCCTCAGGGCTTTAAGCACCCTGCAACTGCTGCTGCACCTGACAGACAACCGCCTGTTAGGTGTAAGAGGTAGGGTGTGTGTGTTGGAAGCCATCAGAGAGGCTGGGCCGGCAGCATTACTGAACCCCACAGGTGGTGGTTGGCCGTTCCTGATTTCCTCAACAGTCATGAGCTCTATGCAGTTTCCTGTAACTGTTGTGGGTTTTTTTTTATCTCAGAACACTGAGCTCTGCAGCTGACCAGTCAGAGAGTGGGGGGTGCAGGGAACCAGCAGCCTGGGCGGCCGCATAGAACTCAATGAGAGGGGAGCACATTTCCCCCCTTTTGACCCCCTTAGGGGTCGAATTTCTAAAAATCCCTTCATAGTGAGCACCTACACCACGGTAGGAGTGCTCTCCCTGAATTTGGTGTTTCTAGGTCCAGCGGTTTGGACTGGGCATTGATTTTACAGTGAGGGGACTTTCTTTTATATATATAGATGGCTTGACCATCTGTGGAAGGTGACAAGGTAAACAGGGCCCTAGGCTAATTCTTGGACTTTGGAAGTAAGTCCTATGAATCAATGAGGCTTGCTTAAAATCAATCTGCTTGGGACTAAATCAATTGAAAAACATGTGAATAATAAAGCAGATACTTAAAAGAAATATTTTATCCAGGTATGAGATCAGGAAACGTCTTCTCTCCCCCCAGTAGATCCTTATAACAGCCCATTTCTTAGAAGACAGATTTGGTCATACATAAGAACTGAGCCATATGGGTCAACTCCTGCTGCCAAGCAAAGTTGTTCTTGGCATAAAATCACTTGGCTGTGAACTCTGATTGAAGCTCCTGTCCAAAGTCAGTGCCCTAAATATCAAAGTGAAACTGCTGAAGAGCTAAATAGACTTGAGGTGATGTGGCTCAAAGTCTTGACCTCTTCATTTTACTGAAGCCTTTTTGAAGGTCTAAGTCTAGAGAATTGCACTTCTCTTCACTTTGTGCTAATGCCTGTACAGCCTTGAAGGAAGGGATTTCAGGTTACTCCCACTGCCATTGAAGGAGAATAATCTGTCTGGCTCTGTGACGTTTCTGTATGGATTTCTCCCATAGCTATACATACTTATTTAAGTGTTCTTCACTTATTGTTATAGGAACACTGACATAGTTTTTGAGTTTTTGGCAGCATTATTACTTTTAAAACATGTCATTCATATTGGAAGAATAAAGTTTGAGTCCAATGTAATTTCACAAAATACCTTAAAGTATCCTGTGTAACAGGTAAAAGTAAGCTGGAGTGCAAAAAATGAAATAAAATATGGAGACTGCTGACGTTTTACTGAATTACCTGCCTTTTCCAGCACAGATAATTGCTTGCCAAAGTAGACATTTTGTGTGCAACAGCGGTATCTCCTGCTGGTACATTTTCTTTTCTCTCTTTTTTCTCTCCTAGAGACATACAGGTTTTTGTGGGGAAAGCAGAATACACCTGGATTTTATATGTGCCACACAAGCTCTTGGCTTTCAAAATGTTGGCCTTGAGAAGTGCAAAGGCAGCACATGAAAGAAGAGTCATAACAGTGCTTTTTTATGATGGTATAATGCATAACATTGTTCATTACACTGTATTTCTCTCTGGACCTCCATAATTACCTGAAGTTAATCCATTGCCATTTCATGTGAAAAAGGTGTGGCATGATGTGTTTTACTGTCCTCATCTTAGCTTATGTGACACTTTATTGGCAAATGGATTCATACAAAAATAATTACTGTTCTGAAATGAATGCACAGAATATTACAACATCAAATATTCGAAGGAAGGAGCAAGCCAGACCTACCTCTAAATGGGAGCTAATATATTTTACATTCTTCATGCTTACTGCTTCAACTCATCATGAGCATACCTCACTGTTATAACTCTTTAATGCTCTGAATTTTAACTACAGTGTTAGAGCTGTTCCACTTTACTGATGGCCTGTTATAAATGTCAGACTGCTCCTCCCTCTTCAAAGCTGAATCAGCTAGTCGCCTGTCAGACAGAAAGGGGCTATTTCAGCAGTCCAATCAGCCCAGGAGGCGGATGCCACTCAGGTTCTCTTGCTAGGCAGACTTGAAGGTGAGAAATGGAGAGATTGGAGAATTAAACTGAAAGGAGAGGGCAAGGCAATAAAAATACAAATGGTGGCATATCACATTCAAAAAGAGGGAGTGATCTTCCCCTTTCTAGTGGGTTAAGAGAATTTTCCCCACGTCATTGTTTGCCATACTCAAAACCCTAGTCATTTATTTGGAAATAAGCCCCATTGATTTCAGTGAAAGTAAATTTAAGATTATAGCCTTAGCATGCTAAAGCAGAGCAGTAGTGAGCATAACTGTTTGTTATACAGAGCACATTCAGTTAACAAGAGAGAACTCCTGATTACTGATCAATGACATGCCCTCACTTTTAGGAGTTGGACTGTATGTTTCTGCTGAGTTTCTTAACATCCTCAGCTGCAAGGTTAGGTGCTGGCTTCCTTTCAAAGCCAGACACATTTTTAATTGGTAGGTGTTTCTTAAATAAATGCTTGATAAGATTAAATTCTGCAGGAGAATGGATTTGCTTCCTGGCTCTCACTGTGCATCCATAGGCTGATTCTGACACTGTATCATTTGCCATGCCTCGAGTCCTCATTACTGAACTCAGCAGGCAATAGAGAGCCTGTCCTGATAGCATTCCTGTTATCTGGTTTAATAAAAATGTAATATCCTCTCTTTTTTCCATATACTCCTGGAATGTTTTAAAATCATCGATTTTCCCCCCTTCTGGCTGCTAGTGGTGATCTTGTACAAAAGCTCAAAATCATATTGTCTTATTCCTTGGAGACTACAGCTGAATAATTTCATTTTGAATCTGGACCTAGGTGAGAGGAGCAGGGTTTCTGAAAAGAACTGACATTTTGTTATTTAGAGCCAGATTCTTGTGACCATCCACCAAATGTCTGGCCAAAAAAGTGTGTGTGGGGGGGTCTTAATCCCCATCAATGTAACCTTAAGAGATATGATCTGAATTTAAAAACAAAACTGGCTCTATGGGACTTTTCTGTTGATGTCGTCAGAACCTTAGTTTACAGAGGGGCTGAGAGTGAATGAAAAGAAGAAGAGAAGAGATTGGATTTATACCCCGCCCTTCACTACCCGAAGGTGTCTCAGAGCGGCTTACAAACTCCTTTCTCTTTCCCTCCCCACAACAGACACCCTGTGATGTAGGTGGGGCTGAGAGAGCTCTGAGAGAACTGCCCTTTCAAGGACAGCTCTTGTCAGAACTACGGCTTGCCCAAGGTCATCCAGCCAGGTGCAAGTGGAGGAGTGGGGAATCAAACCCGGTTCTCCCAGATTAGAGTCCGCGCACTTAACTACTACACCAAACTGGAGGAGATGGACAAAGGAGATGGCTAGAGTGGAGGAAAAATTGGGATGTATCTGATAAGACATGGGCTAAAGTTTATTTTAGAATTAATGGCAGTGATGGCAGTGAATAAGCAATCATTTTCTGCCACCGTTGCATCCACACAGTTTAGGCCAGTGGAGCTGTTCTAGGTGGTTATAGGACAACTGAGATCTGGCCTGCAGGAGGAGTTGCTCTGTGTAGTAGCCCCATTGTCACTATTTTGTTTCCCACTTCACAGATAAAATCTCTCACATCTGTACAGATTCTAGATTAGCAATGGCAGTGTCAGATGGTGTTTGAGTGTTTAGGATACTTTTCTGTTTTATCAGTCTGAACATGTTCACAGGATCCTTGGACGTTTATGCTCCACCACTTGCGCCTATGATCCTTGTCCTTCCTGGCTGCTTAAATCTGTCAGGCGGGGGGCTGGCTGACTGGGTCCAAGAGGTGGTTGATGTTTCCTTGAGGTAGGAGTTGGTTGACCCCACCCTAAATATACCAACCCTGTGATCATATACCTCTGACTAGGCATACTTTTTACCAGCTTTGAATGCTTAACCAGCTGTGTCCTTTCCTGGGTAGAAAAGATTTGGCCATTGTGGTGCATGCTTAGATTAGACAAGTGGGGGACCCTCCACTATTCCCTCTTACATTTTCATGAAAGCCCCCAGAACCTCTTCCCTTTTCCTGTTTCTTTCTTTATCCCACTCACCAGACAACCTATGTTTGTCTCCCTCCTGTCTTCAGTTTGCCTCCTTCCCTCCTCCTGGCAGCCGGTCCCTGGGGGAGCCTCTGTGCAGTTCTGACTGCTAGGACAGGCCGAGTTGCATGGTGAGGACCCCACAAGGAAATGGTAAAATCACAATAAAGACCACATATCTATGTTTCTGTATATAAGTACCTATACCCAATATCAGGAGCTGCGGTGGCTGAGTGGTTAAGACGCTGAACTGCAGGCTGTGGAAGGTTGGTAGTTCAGCAGTTTGAGACCCAGGGTGCCACATGACGGAGTGAGCTCCTGTCTCTAGTTCCAGCTCCTGCCAACCTAGCAGTTCGAAAGCAAGAAATTGCAAGTAGATAAATAGGTACCACTTCGGTGGGAAGGTAACAGCGTTCCGTGTGCCTCGGTGTTTAGTCATGCCGGCCACATGACCACGGAAATGTCTTCGGACAACGCTGGCTCTTCGGCTTTGAAACGTAGATGAGCACCGCAACCCTAGAGTCGGATTCGACTGGCTTTCGAGCAAGGGAACCTTTACCTTTACCTATTTTAGTTCTGGGTTTTTTGAGGTATTTTTCTACTACTTTGTTTTTAGTTGTTAGTCACCTTGGTGGCCTTGATTGGGCTGAAAGGTGAGATACAAATCTTCTAAAATAAATAAATAAATAAATAATAAAATAGAAAATAGCATTCCTGTTAGTTCAAATATTGCATAGCTTTCAGTTTCCTTGGATCACTTACACTTGCTCCCTGATAAGAGATTATTATTCCTTATCAGAAGATTATACACGGCTACATCTTGTTAGATTAGATGTCCACCCTCTGGAAAACTTACCCCAATGAGTACTATAAATAAAGTGATCAAGTAGGGCTGTATTCTGGCCCCTTTCCTCTTCAATATTTTCTTAAATGACTTTGCTCCTTTTTTGTCTGCAGTTGCTAGCCAAAGCCCCAGACTTGACTCTGCGCATATTCTTTTACTTCTGTACGCAGATGACGTGATTCTTTTGTCATCTACTTCTTTGGGGCTAAAGCGTCTACTTAATCGCTGCTATGAATACTGTGCTGCCAACTATCTGGAGCTAAGCTATGAGAAGTCCAAAGTGCTGGTCTTTTCCAACTCCTGGAAGGTTTATGAGTGGAAAATTAATAGTCATTCCTGGGAACAGCTTAAGAACTTTAAATACCTTGGTGTGCATTTTCAATATAATACCTCTTGAGTTTGCCACTGAAAAACAGCAATTAACATGGCCAAAGTAAACCTTGATGTAAAAATTCCCCTCAACTTATCAGACTTGGTTGAATTAAATCACATGGATGCCAACAAATCTATTTTAAATCTTCTCAATCATTGGACAACAAAGTTATGAACATGGCCTGAAAGAAGAAACATGGTAAAATTATTTATACTTCCAAAACTTCTTTTCTACTTTAGAGCTTTTCCTGTGTACCTTCTTGCTGCCCTAATCCAAGGCTGGCAAAGAAGCCTAAACAGCTTTATATGGACTTTTAAGAAACTGAGAGTTGGGTTTCAGACCATGCATCATCCAGCTAAGAATGGCGGTCTGATGATTCCTGATCTACAGACATATTATGAGGCAGTCAGCTTTGCTTACTTAACCAAGCAATACAATTCTTCCTTTCAAGCAGACTGGAAAATAACTGAAGAAGACTATCTAATCTCTCATTCTTTTCAACATTCATTATGGACACCTCATAATTGCAGATTCTCAAATAATATTATACACCCCTTTCTGGAATCAACCTTTTGGACTTGGGTCAAATCTAAAGACAAAATGGCTCCTGCAACATCTCCTTTGGCTACCTTTCTAGGGCAGTCATGGTTTCCACCAGGATTGTCACTGCATGCTTACCATCTCTGACGCTCCGCTAATCTGACTCGTTTTATAGTTATCTCTTCCAATGGATGACTTTGGAACAACCATGTGATTCCAGTCTACCCTGGTTTGAATATCTTCAAATTTCACATTTGTTTCACTCTCCTACTTTACGGAAAAGTTTGAATAGACCTCTTACAAGTTTGAAACACGGTATGAACTCTAAATCTCTTTGCTTAAAAGGCCTAATTTCAATGCTTTATAAAGCATTTAAAAATAAAAAAAATTAAGGGCAGTCTGATTTTTAGAATGGGCTTTGCAGAGAAAAAATAATAGTAATGGGCTGATTATCTAGAGAAGATGTAATGATTTATTATTGTGAGAGAAAAGATGGACTAACACAGAGCAAGGTGAAAGCATAGTGGCATTGTAAAGTTAAGAAAAATATAAAATACCATGCTCAAGTTTGCAAGTATACGGGATTTTGAAAGCTAGTATTGCTAAAAAGGTGAAGGAATATCTTAAAGGGACCAAACTGTTCTTATATAAGAAATATATGCCCAAATTAGAACTGTTAAACTGTTGAAACACCTGCTTCTTTCCCTTTCTATTTTTATGGTTATAAAACTGATTACTAATACTGTAGTATAGGTAAAAAGAAATATAGCAGGATATAGAAAAATGAACTATATACTGGGAATAAACTTTGGATTAAGGATATTTGTTGTGGAATATAAAGCTAAACAAGGGGGGAAAGGGAACTATGTATCTAAAGATGTTGTGAGCGAGACAATGTCTAGGTATTTAAAAAATGTATTGCTCTTTTCTTTGTTGCTGTTTTGTGTAATCCTTAAAAAAATTAATAAACTTTGCCCATTTGGGCAAGTTAAAAATGCTTTATAAAGCTTTATTACTGGATACAAAAATCCCTTTACCATCATACCAGGTGGCATGGCAAAAAGATCTCGGTATAAATCTTACTACTTATCAATGGGAAAAGATTTAGACCTCATCAAGTTATTCCTCACTTTCCTTACCTATTGAACAACAGGCAAAAAATTTTTTGCTTCGTTGGCATCTCACCCCATCAAAACTCTCATATATTAACCCACACATGTTGTCATCATGCTGGAAACTATGTGGGGCAAAAGGCTCTTTTTACCATTGTTGGTGGTCATGTCATAAGGTTAATCAGTTTTGGAGTGAAATTTTATCACAAATTCATTTGATAACAGGTCATTATATCCCTAAAGACCCAACCTTAATTCTTTTTGACATGGCCAAGAATCAGCATTCCTCAAAATACTAAAGACCTCATTTCCACCCTTTTAGCAGCAGCAAAACATGTGCTTGCTTCAAATTGAAAATTACAGAATCTCCCCTTGATGCATCAGTGGTACCAAATGGTATGGGAATATTTTGTACTCGACAAGACCTCAGACTGGAATGCGCAGTAAGATAGGTTACCTCTACTACTATTATGACCAAACAAGTGGAGACCCGCAAGCAACTTGCGGGATGGTTATCTCATTCATCACACCTTTGCTTCCTCTCCTCACCCCCTACCTCTCTCACACTATTTCTCTTCCATGCATGTGACTTCCTCTCTTTTTCTGACCTGTCATCTTTCTCTTTGTTTTTCTGCCTCCCCACTTCATCACTCTTTCTCTCTCTTTCTGCCCTCACCCCATCATTCTTTCTTTCTGCCCCCATCACCCTCCCAGCCTCCTGCCTGCTTCCTCCCCCACTCCGCAGAGCAGCAGCAGCAGCAGTGGTAACAGTGCTCCTAGCCACCGACCTGCTTCCTCTCCCTCCACAGCAGCAGTGACAGTGGTCTGGGAATCACAATGGATCTCCCAGCTACAGAGATCAATTCACTTTAGAGCTCCCAGCTCCAGATTTGGGGGTGGAGCCTTGGGACAGTGAGGCTTGGGGTAACAAGCAGCCTCAGCAGGGTATGATGCCATAACTCTCCAAAACAGCCATTTTATCCTGGGGAACTGATCTCTGTTGCCTGGGCAACAGTTGTAATTCTGAGTGATCTCCAGTCCTCACCCAGAGGCAGGCAATGGTGGTTCTTGCAACCCTATTTCCTTCCCACCCAACAGCCAACCTGCCTGTCTTCTGCTTTCCATCTCCACCTCCCAGCCTCTACCTAGGAAAATTACAGTCTTTCTCCATAGTGGTGACCAAAGCAGTTTACTTTATTCTCTCCTCCTTTTTATCTGCACAACAACCCTGTGAGCTTGGTTAGTCCCCATCAGATCCAAGATGGGGATCTGAACTTGGGTCTTGCAGACCATACTTTGAAGCTGTAACTGCTGCACCTCACTGGCTTTCATAGGGTGGCTGCTGATGAACGGTAGCAAACAGCTGAGGCTAGGTGAGTCATGCAAATCAGGGGGAACCTGACAACCCTAGACTACTGCCAGGCCTAGAGTTGCCAACCTCCAAATGGGACCTGGAGACCCCCCAGAATTACAACTGGACTCTAGACAGCAGAGGTCTGTCTCCCTGCAGAAAATGGCTGCTTTGGAGGGTGGACTCTGTGGCATTATACCCAGCTGAGGCCTCTCCCTTCCCAAACCCAGCCCTCCTTAGAGTCCACCACAAAATCTCTAGAAATACCCCAGCCTGGCACTGGCAACTCTTTTTTTTTTTAAGCCCCCCGAGGGGGGAATTTTTTATTTGCATTTCTATAAAACTACAACAGAAATTGGGGAGGGAAAATCTACAATCTATAGGAAAAAGTAAAGAAAACCTAACGAAAAACCCAAGAATGGAGGTTATACAATGCTTAAAACATAGTTATTACTCTTATACATTTGCTATCAAACATGAATAGTGCCTGCCAATCATCGCGTTTGTTGACAAAACCTGCTTATCTGACCAAACAGAGAGTAGTTCCAAAGCTATAACACTTTCTTTTAGAAAAACTCTCTGCTACAGTCCATCGCCACAGTTTGATCAGTCCCTCCCTCCTTGCTTTCACATTTGCTTAAAACATCAGGAGATAGGGTGTCCCCTCCCCCCCTTCATTTGTACGCTTGTAGTGGAGGGACTTCACTTCTAGGCTTTAGTGTCTTGAATCGATCCAGCCAGGTCCTAAAACAGCCCCTGGGATCACACCAGGCAGAGAAAATAGCTAAACCTCCAAATGCTTGTTCCGATGGTCACTTCTAGTCCAGTACTGGGAATCAGGGTAGGACCTTCAGGGCAGAGAGTAGCCCCCCTGTACCGGCTACCGGCCGGAGGTAGGGCTCTCCAAAGTCCCCTGGCTAGAAGCCCATTGCCTATGGGCTTCATGGGGAAGCATGCACCATCACGCTCCCTCCTAATCCCTGATTCATGGCACATGTCTCTTGGAGGAACCCATCATTCAAAGTGCCAAAGACCGGAAGCGGCACTGGCAACTCTTGTGAGGCATGGCCCCAAAGCTCCCTCCTTCCCTCCCTCCCTGAAAGGCCAAAAGAGGCCTGGAAAGGGCCCTTCCCCCACCCTTTTACTGACAACGCCAGTTAGAAGCCCCCCCCCTCTAATCTCTCACCATTGATGTTTGGAATTAGATCCCTGCAGAGGCCATTTCAAAAGGTTTTGGGGGAAATTCAGCCATTCCTGAAGGGATTTTTTTAGTTTTTGGATTTTTGTACAAACCCAGGAAGTCTACTGACTATGTAGGAAAAGCTGTTGGGGAAGAGTGAGCCCTCTGTGGGTGGAAATAAGTATCTGCACAGAAAAAATGGAAAATAAAATAAGGACAAGAAAGAAGACCCACGAAACTCGCGGGGGGGGGGAGCTCCAAACTGAGCTGCCGGAGGAGGAACCAGCAGAAGCAGGTAAGCTTCCCCCCCCCATCCTGCTGGTTCCTCCCTGTCTTCCACCCCCCCGCTGGATTTCCCCCCTGCCTCCCCCCCCACGAAC
>NW_015163663.1:233085-261820 GCF_001447785.1 Gekko japonicus | reverse complement strand
CCGGGCCTCGTGCCCTCCCTTCCTCTCATGGGTCCGGCTGGCTGGCTTCGAGGCAGCGGCAACAGCGAGGCCGGCTGCAGAGCATTCCCTGCGCATACGCAGGGAACGCTCTGTCAGTTTTGGGGGGATTTAGGTATCCCCCCATTTTTTTTAACTTTTCAGATTTTTGTGCACACCTGGGGACCACCCCACGTGTGCACAAAACTCCCCCTCCCCCCCGGTGCCCCCGGTGCATGGATTTAGCACCCTTGATTGAGTCACACACCTTATATCTTTACCATTAAGTAGCTGAAGGATCTTTAAAACTGGCTTGAACTCCAGTTATTTTTATTTTTAATTATTTGATTGATAATTGGCAGATAACTTATAATGGCAATTCTTGATTCACCGCAGACTTAATGATCATTTTGTAATTTTTTTCATTCATGTGTTGCTAAGTACTGCATTGTATTTTATCTTTAATAAACAGTTTAATGTTTTAAAAAATATGTGGAAGCAATTTTAAATTTTACTTTTCAGGAAGAGGCAATCAGTATATACCTGCTGCTTTAAAAGCCTTTAATGCCAAAATAGGGGCCCAGCTGTTATATGGTATGCCCATTTGGATCAATTCAGCTGAATTTCATAGAACAACCTCAGTCCCATTTCCTGAGGAAAATCTTTGGGGTTCCAATGTCTGTTCCCTATGCAGCTTTATGTCTGGAATGTGGCCAGAGCATGCTGATAACTAAAGCGTGGCTTACTGCTATTAAGTGTTGGCTTTGCCTTCTTTTTAATTCGGACACCTTTAGTTACACCTATCAATTGCTATTTGAATCTAATGACTCAAATTGGATTACCTATATAGAATCAAAAATTACATCTCTGGATATTACCTTAGATTCCTTACTTCTTACTTCTGAATCTGAGGCTTTCTCAATTATAAGAGCCAATCTACTTCACTTTGAGCTACAGTCATTACACTCCTTATATAATGCCACTAATAAAACCTGTTCACCTCTGTACTACTCTAAAAAAACAAATCATAATTTCATATGACAACTTTGAAAAGAATGTAGATTGTTATGGGTATGTGAATATGCATTTAAATACTTTTAATACGTTTAAATACCAGACTTTCTTTTCACTGGTCCCTGCCTTACAATGAATCCATCATGCTCAGTTTATTGGGGAGTATTGGTGGAGTAGCAGAGTGCTCAAGGCTTTAATGCAGTAGAGCTCATCTGGTCAGTGTATGTGTGCCAGCAAGAAAAACAAAGTTATACAGAGTCTCTTTATTTCAAAGTAAGAATAGAAGTTTATTGTAGAAACTCCATTTGTAGATAGGAAAGTGAAGAGACAGGCACTCTAATCTAGTCTAACTAGCTAGATGGATGGAGATGCAGGAAAGACATCATGCTTTCATGTTGCCAAGATGGAGAAGCATGACGTTGTGCATGGAGGGGGGGGGAAGCTGGAAAGAAGGAAATTTCTCCCTAAGAGTAGCAATCTTGTTAGATACGAGACTCGAGGCAGCAGGTGAACAGTGATAACAGCTTTATTGAACACGAAGTCAGAAGAACCAGAACGAGACAAACAACAGAGCAACAGGCTCCTTTTTAAACAGTCCGGGCTTGGCAAGCCACACCCACAAGTCAGATAACATCCAATCATATTCAGTACATAAAGACCAATCAGTTTGCTTCCCTCCAAAACTTCCCTTGTTATGATAGGTTGGTCTACAATACCTTGCTTAGACTCACGCTCAATACATTCATATATTCTGTTCCATATATAACAAATCTACACTTCAAAGGGATAGTATCTGAGAGAAGGAAAGGCTGTTTATTGTCCTAGCCTGTCTGTCTCTCTGACTCTATTGTAGTCTTTCACTGTTAGTCTGAGGCTGGAGACAGTTCATAGTCCTTGACTTCCAACACAGTTCTCTGTTCGGACTCACAATGGCTGTCCAGGATTATCTATGACCTGGTCTGTGCAGTGACTGTGCTTGAGACCATCTAAATCCAAAGCAGATGCTCTGAGAATAGGAAAGAAGAAGCAGGAGTAGCAGTGGTGGAAAGAATTGACAGCGAGAGAGTACAAAGGGGTCATTTGGAAAAGACAATGAATGAAATCAAGTGACTTCTATCTTATGTCCCCTGGAAGCATGAACAGCTCCTTCTGTTTTACTGTTCTAATGTTAATAATAATAATAATAATAATAATAATAATAATAATAATGCTTTCGATTTATTAATCGCTTTCCCCACGAGTGGGCTCAAAGTGATTTACAGTTACACTTTTAGACAGGGGACTAACAATGTTTCATAGGGGATAGGAAAGACAACATATAATTCATTTTTAATTTCAAACGCTGTAACTGCATGGTGGAAACGTTTCTTGCTTGGATCAGTCATGTCCCGAACGGCTGCGTCGACCGGCTTGATGACGCTGGGGCTTCAGGACCCGTATGTCGTATCACCACACTGCCACCGCCTGGCCAGAGCATCCCACTGCAGGGATTTTTCTTGTAGCCGAGTAGTTTCTACCGCCTTCCAATCCTGGAGCAGGATGTCCCAACCGACAGCTAACACCTTCCCACAGGGGAGTTGGTGTGCCCACCCCCTCTAAGGAGTGGTTCCCATTTAATCTACTCGCCAAGGCTTTCGAATCGCTGGGTAGACGATGAGCTGGGGACAACAGGCTGGCTGCTCACACCAGCGTGGGGCTCGAACTGACACAGTTCGGATGTTAAGACAGTGGGATATACCCACTGTGCCACCGCTCCCCTGAGCTTGCTTTCTACCTCTTTGAGTGGAAAGGTGGCATAAAGCTGTTTTATAAAAATAAATACATAAATTAATATGAAATTACAGAAACTCCAGCTGTTTCTGCCTAGTTACAGAAGAATCCCTTACAAATATCTAAGAACTTTTCATTTAACCCTTCCAAGGATGTGATTCAGTTACCAATGTAGAATGCATATCTTGGTAATTTGCATGTGGTACTTTTGCCTTAAAAATCTCCTAAGACTTTTTCAAAAGACTTTTGCTACCTTCAGTTCCTTTGTGGTGATTATGAAAAGAATTCTGCTTGTAATATTTACTGCTACTTTGGGTAATGAATCACAAAAGACTGAAATATAGAACAAATTGTTCTTAGCACAATGGAACTCTCACTAACACTATTGAGCTAAAATAGTGTTATTTAAGCCATTTAAAGTTTAAAACCAAGCTTTTTGCTCCCCACAAAAAGCAACAGGGAGCAGAAATCAGGGGTTTAAATGCCTTAGAGCCATTTCACTCCCATATTTCTGCTCACTGCAGCTTTTGGCGGTGAACAAAATGCAGGGGGTGAAATGGCTGGGAGGCTCCAAGCCATTTAAACTAAACAGCTCAGCTATGTTGTGAAGAGCAGAAAGAAGGGGTTTAAATGCCTCAGAGCCATTTAACCCCCTGTTTTCTATGCTTCACAAACTGCCGTGAAATTTATCAAAATTTGTGGAAGTTTGTGGCAGTTCTTCAGTTCCTGAACATCACTTCACAAACCTCTAACCAGCCAAAATTCATGACAAACTTTAGTTTGTGATACAGTTTGTCCCCATCCCTTGTCTCTCAAAGGAGGGAAATGCTTTGCACCTTTGTCATATTGTTTTTGTTTCTCTACCTTCAGTTTCAGAATGTGCATTGACCTTTCTTCTTTTATCAATGGTGCCAACAGTGTTGCTAAAAGGGGTGGTCTAATTCCTATCTCCATTCTGAAAGTTGTATTGGTAACTCTGTATTTTATATAAGAATAGATCAGTGATCCAATAAGTTTAGTACACTTTATTATATAATCAAGGAATTAAACATCTAGAAAACATTTCTGTATTCTACAGATGAGTTACAGTAATGACAACCACTGAGTCTGTTGCAGACAACTCAAAACCAATGTAGAATATGTAAGTCAAATCATGTATATGTATTATATGGTAAAGTAATTAAGTATAAAACATGTACTCCCTGTGAATAGAGTCAAACTGGATAGAACAGAACACACAGTAATAGTCTTTAGTAATTATATGGTACTTTTAGAATTTAGGGATATTCAAACACTTGGTTTGGCTCAGTTACCATTTACCAGTGATGATCATGCAGCAATTAATCAACAGGCTGTTTAGCTGTTTTCAACCTATTCATGTGCATTTGCAAGACCAGGTTAATTGCTGCCATCAGAACCTGACTCCCAGATGATGAGAGATCTCCTCCTAGAGAACGGGTTTTTTGAAAGGGTGGGGGCAGAATCAGGAGCTAACTCCCATACGATTAACTGGAAGTCAGGTATTCTGATCTCCCATCCGGAACGTTTTGCTGCCTCCAGATTTATCCAGATACAGCAAATTTAGGGTCATTTGTGGAGGTCATCAGAAGCCCATCTGATTACTTTTCTCCCCACTCCAAGTTGTTGGTTTGGGCTTCAGAGAAAAAGAGAGAAATGAACTCCTTCTCTTATGCATAAGAGGCTACTTTGTTTTTGCAACGCAGAGATTAAAAGTATTGCTTCTGTCCCTACCAAGCTGGAGGGGAGGGAAGAGGAATGAATGCCTTCTCCCTTCTCTTTTGCGGCTTCACTGTGTAGCTATCTTGCTGAGGGTGGAGCTAGTGGATCAGAACCCCAGTCAGCTGTGAGTTTGCTTCTGACCAGCAGGCAGATGAAAACTTGTTTGGCAGCTGTTAAAATTGCTGGATGTAATCTAACATACCCCTGATTGGCTCACAGTCTGATTGTGAGTGCTGAATAAGGTACATTTGACTGCCAAACTGGTTTGCTGCGAAATATGCGGTATCTCATATCCCTGTATAAATCGATGGTGCAACCTCATTTGGAATACTGTGTACAGTTCTGGTCACCACACCCCAAAAAGGATATTATAGCACTGGAAATAGTTCAGAAAAGGGCAACTAGAATGGTAAAAGAGTTGAAACACTTTCCCTATGAAGAAAGGTTAAAGCACTTGGGGCTCTTTAGCTTGGAGAAACGACGGCTGAGGGGTGACATGATCGAGGTTTATAAGATTATGCATGGGATAGAGCAGGTAGAGAAAGAAGTACTTTTCTCCCTTTCTCATAATACAAGAACTTATGGGCACTCAATGAAATTGCTGAGCAGTCAGGTTAGAACGGATAAAAGGAAGTACTTCTTCACCCAAAGAGTGATTAACACATGGAATTCACTGCCGAAGGAGGTGGTGGTTGCTACAAGCATGGACGGCTTCAAGAGGGAATTGGATAAACATATGGCGCAGAGATCCATCAGTGGCTATTAGCCACAAGGTATAGATAGGAACTCTCAGTCTGGGGCAAGTGATCCTCTGTCTTCTTGGTGCTTGGGAGAGGGGCAATAGTGGGAGGGCTTCTAGTGTCCTGGCCCCACTGATGGACGTCCTGATGGCAGCTGGTATTCTTGGCCACTGTGTGACAGAATGTTGGACTGGATGGGCCATTGGCCTGATCCAACACTGGCTTCTCTTATTTTCTTTTTTTCCCCTTATCTCTATTCAGATCACTGCTATTTGTAATAGCTGCAGTTTACAAAATCCTTCAGTTTTGGTTCTCAGGATGGGAAATAAAGATTGTAGCAATGTATCCACAGCTCTACAACTGTGAAAATGCACAGGGAGAGCAGACATGTGGAAGAATTGTGCACATACTGATTCCAATGCTTGTAGATTGACTGCCGAGAAAGAAGTAAGTCGAGCGTCCAGAAAAGGTCACCGTTATTGATCCTTTCACATTGCAATAGTCAGTACAGATGCTTTAGTTAATAGTTTTTTTAAAAAAATGTTTGAATGATGTTTCATGGATTGTCACCTGGTAAAATTTAACTATTTGGGCCAATAAGTGTCTTAATGTTGTTGTCACTGTTGCCATGCTTGGAATGATTTTTTCCAGAGTTTCTGTAAGTTCTTCTGCCTTAACTATCATCTTTAGTTTTCTTGTGCATGATTTATAGGGGATAGCTGTAGAATAATTTTTTTTGGTTATGTCGCCCAGATAAGAAAATTAAGCTTTCCAATTTATCCAGCTGAGCTGCCTTGTCTTTATATCATTCACTTGTATGTTATTCATGTGGCAGTTGAGTTGAGTGTGGTTCAGATTGCAAAGTTCCTGTAGATTTAAAAATATTGCATTGGCTTGTACCAGTTTTAATTTTAATTTTAAAATTCATTGTTAGTGGTTATTTAGAAGATTCAATCACCACTTATCTTATGGAGTTGCGAGAAGTTTAGTGCCAATGAAGAAGTCATAATGGTTGTTATTTGGCAACTGCCTCTGGAAATTTTCTTCCTTTAGTTTTTAATGAAAATGGTTAACAGTACAATCCTATGCAGAGTCATCTATATACTGTTTCCCAAGTGTAGCCCCCAACTGGGATACCTAAATCTGCATATTGGAGCTACACTTGCACTAAATAGACTTTTCTGCAAACTTAACGTCCCCCCCCCCAAATTTGCAGAAAAATGTGAAATCTTCCAAAAAACTCCACAAAATGCAGGGGGTTTAAATTCCCCCCAAAGCTCCTTTGTTCCTACTTTCAGCATAGTGGAACCTGGGAGCCATGGCAGCCCCCGTAATGGTGGCAGCTATGCCAAGCTAGGCAGCAGCTGCAGATGAGCCCAGTAGCCACACTGGTCTCAGCGAGAAAGGGGGGGGAGATGGATCCTCCCCACGAGTCTCATGGACTCCTACTTGTTCTTATCTAAGTTGATTAGTTTGAACCATTAGATAAATACAGATGACCAGCTTACCATGTGAAAAATTTGGGGAGGTTTGTTTACTTTTTAACTATATCTGAAATATTTCACTACAATGGTAGCTTTCCAGTATTATTAAGTAAGTTAATTTATTATTTAAAACATTAATAAATCAACTTTTCTACTCAGCTGAATATCAAAGGCCAAAGAAACATTTTAAAATGCCAGCCAATACAGTAATTATCCATCAGGAAACAGTCACTACATATTAAACTAGTAATCCTTTTTTCTTAATTATTTTTATTGAAATGTAAATATTACAAAAATAATAAAAATACACAGCATATTTAAACAGCTCATATAATGGAACTTAAAATCAAGATAGTAGTACATAAAAGAACCAGAGTTTTGTAAAAAAAAAAAAAATCACTGCATGGAGGTTGAGATTCAGAACCTAGTATCTAGTGCATAGGTTTTACCACAAACATAAGTCATCGATTACTTTAGGAATTTCCTGTTGAGAGGTCAAATATTCTATGTTTGTAAATACACATTCTTTACCCAGCCACTACATCCAGCACACTCATCTTACTTCAATAATATAAGGTGTGTTACAGTAAAGGTAAAAAGTCTTAAAAAAAAAACCCTAATAATTTTAAAACATCAAAAATAACTCATAAAAACCCTGCTTGCTGGGAGGGTGGGGTATAAATCAAAATAATAAATAAATAAATAAATAAAAACCGATTAACTTTTTAAAAGTTTATAAATAATAGTTGTTATTATTAAAACCTTAAACCCATGGAGAAAAAGCAGGGAACATCAAGGAGCCCTACAGCTTCCAGGAATAACTTTCCCATTCAGGATCATCACATTTGTATTATTACTATCAACAATCCTTCTAACTTGATTCTGGTTAGTTGACGACATCAATAGCTACCAGTAACTGAAAGTTCATGTTCAAACATCTAGCAAATATAATAAAGATTATCTTATATGGGCATGGAATGGATCCTTTGTTTAGGTAATGGAAAGACTAACAGTGACAAGTTCTAGTAGCAAAAGGTACACTAATTCATTATTCATGCCCCTGATTAATAACTTGAATGCCAGACAGTGAGTGAGGATAGTTATTCTTCTCCAATTAGCATGATTGAATCAGGTGCATGCTGCTTTCTTTGCTGCCTCCAAGGCTGGCCTCAGGACAAATTTTGCATATGGACACCCTTCTATACATACCATGATTCCATTGCATATATACACACTACCTCATGTATCATAAAAGAGGGGGAAAAGTATCTATATATCTAATTCCCAACTGTGCCCCCTGCGTGTGGATATCTATATCCGCACATTGGGGGCACCTGGGGGGCAGGGAGATTTTCCTGCACATTTGGGGCAATCCCCAGATGTGCAGAAAAATCTAAAAACTGTAAAAAAAACTATAGGGGGGATACTTAAATCCCCCCAAAAGTAAAGGAGCATTCCCTGCACAGGCTCAGGGAACGCTTTGAGAATGGCTTCACCGCGGCCGCCGCCACCAGGGAGGGGGGCGCTGGGGGGGAGGGAGAAGGCTTGGAGGGGCGCAGGCCTTGCCATGGGTGCCGGGGACAGGGGGCAGGGGAGAAGACTCACCTGCGGCTGCTTCCTTCTCCTCCCGTGGAGCTTCTCCTCCCCCCCATGAGTATCGCAGTTCCCCCTTCTTGTTTTAATTCTAAATGACATTTTCTATGTTTATGAACTTAAACCATGCCCCACAACTGGGCTTTTCTGCCATGCCCCATAGCATAACTTCCTTTTTTGCTATATTTATTTACTATAACATATCATTGTTAATATAACATATTTAATATAGCATATAGTCTTTCTTCTGTATAATATATATCAGTTTTGATATTTTGAAACATGTCATTAGTTTTAAGAGATTAATCTATTATTATTTTTATTCTGATGGCCAAGTCAGCTGCAAACATGTTATAAACAGACCAAATCAATTTAATACTTTGTTAGGTCCTTTTGAATTATCTCCCCAAAATCACACTTGATATGACAAAAATAGCTAGCAATGCGAACCTGTGTAGTATTACTTTGCATAGGATGATTCTGCAAATGACTTAACTGTTGACCTGAAGTAGAACACCTGAAGATTTTGATAAATATTGTTGCTTAAACTTTCCTTCAGCTTCTGCAGTCACTAAGCAGTATATAATAATATATAAGGCTATAGTAAACTAAAAATTAGTTGCAGTTGGTTTTATCGTAAATATAATTTCATAAGGTACTTTTTTTGGTTTTGTCCCCAACAGATCTTGTCAGACCAACCTGGTTTCTTTCTTTGATCGTGTGATGAGCTTACTGGATCATGGGAACTCTGTTGATGTGATTTACCTGGATTTCAGTAAAGCTTTTGATAAGGTTCCCCATGACATTCTGATGGGCAAACTGGAAGACTGTGGACTGGACTACAGGACAGTTTGGTGGATAGGGAACTGGTTAGAGGAGTTACATTGGTTGTGCTTATTTTACCAATAGTAGGAAGGAGGACTTCTCGGGTTCTACATTTTTTACTCCATAGGAAACAATGGAGGAAGGCTGGGGGCACCCTGTTGGGGAAAAAATAGTCAAAATACTTAAATACTTAGAGTTTTCAATGGATCTTTGCTTCACTAGAGAGGAGACATTTCTTTCTTTTTAAAATGCTTTATTTCTAAGGGGAAAAGGTACATAGGACACCTACAAAGTAACAAACATATTTAAACCTACGTTGTCACATCTTACTGCCATAAAGCATGGTCACACAACAAGGCAATAATGGAGAATCCTGTTTCTTCTTGACTCCTAGAAGGAAATCACCTGAATACATTAACCAATCAGTGTCACAAAACACATTCAGATTTCCCGGGCTTTCTCCCCATTGGCTCTGTGCCAGTTTTCCCTTCCAGGCCAGTCTAAACAATAGCATGGAAAGATAAACAAGTTAACCCTATAATGACTGGATTAGACCTTATAACTCATACATTTCCAACACAATTCACTTGACATTTGGGAGTTATTTAAAGGACAGGTTCCAGTGGCTCCCTTGCTACTTATGTGTCAGTAACTTTAAAATACTCCCCTAGCCCCCCAGAAAGATTCCCCATAGGGAATAATGGAGCCCCAAAATATTGGAAAACTGAAAAAACCTGTATGGTATTTGGAACCAGGAAAGTGGGAATATCAATGTTTGTTGGCTCCCATATATGTTTATTCAAAAAATATGCTGAATACCCCTACCAACAACTCCCTAGAACATCTTCTTCATGGATCCAGCAAATCTCACAAATTTTTTGGTGGTATATTTTTGTTTCACTTACTTTCACTTCTGACATTGCATAATATCTGTTGCTGCAAACAGTATAAAATGTCACTTTACAATCCATGCTTCTCCTATGGAACAGCAAAAAAATAATTACTGCTCTAGGTCTCAGTTCTTTGTTTTCTTCAAAATGGCTTTCTTCCATGCAAACCCTCATGGAACACTTTGGTTCGAAAGCAACATAATTGCAAGTAGATAAATGGGTACCCACCCTTAGTAGGGTGGGGGGCACCCTGCCTGGCGTGGTGGTTGCGACGGCGGCGGCGACAGCGGCGAGGCATCGGTTCCGGTGCAGATGGTGTGGCGTGGCGATGCAGCAGCGATGGCGAGCGGGCGCGGCCGGAGGAGCAATCCCTGGCAGCCGAAGAGGCGCGCCGACAAAAAAAAAAGAACCTGAAGGAAAAACAACACCAACCACCACCACAGGGGTGCCTTGTAGGTTGCCCCACCCCGCATAGAACCTGTGGCCCTAGCTAGGAAAAATTGAAATGGTGACTAGCACCGACTTGTAAGCCGCTCAGAGACCCCTGGATAGGGGGTTCGAGCGGGATATAAAGTGGAATGTAAATAAATAAAATAAATAAAAATACTACAAAAGCCACCAGTGCCATTGTCACACTTTAACAGAGGTGTATTAACTGTCCCATTATCATATACATATGTCCCCAGCATTGTTCTCACTACGCAATGGTCACCTCGAGGTTGGACTACTGCAATGCTTTCTACATGGGGCTGCCCTTAGTGCAACTCTGGAAGCTGCAGCTGGTGCAAAATGCAGTGGCCAGGCTGTTGATGGGTCTCCCTATGTGGGAGCACATCCATCCTGTGCTAAAGACATTGCACTGGCTGCCAATAGCATACCAGATTTGCTTCAAGGTGCTGGTCTCGATCTTTAAAGCCATTTATGGCCAGGGACTTACCTACCTGAGGGACTGCCTTTCTCCACATGTTCCCCAGAGAGCACTACAATCAGGGTCGCAAAACTGCTTGGCCTCCCCTGGTCCAAAGGATGCCAGGCTGGTATCGACCAGGACCAGGGCGTTCTCTGTAGCAACTCCGACCTACTGGAATGAGCTTCCAGATGAGATCAGGGCCGTGCAGGACCTCTCACAGTTCCACAGGGCTGTGAAAACAGCTCTTCTGTCAGGCATTTAGGTAAGGAGCTGCACTGTGCTGATTTTACTGCCAGCCTGAGCCTGCCAAGAGTGAATGTACTGTTGAATGTACATTTCTAAATGCACTTTACCATACCCACATTGCCATCAATACAATAATGGTTTTTTTTAAAAAAAGTATAATGTATTTTATATTGATATTTTTGCTTTTTTCCCTATTGGTTCGTATGTAAGTCGCCCTGAGTTTGCCTCAGCAGGGAGGGTGGGGTGGGTAATAATAATAATAATAATAATAATGATAATAATAATACCATAAAAAGATGGTTTCATGCATATTGTTTCCATATTGTTTCAGTATGACTGAAGCCTTTCTTAGCCATAGGGTTGCCAGGTTTCCTGCTATAACACATAATTCCTGGCACTGTTCCTTTGGACAGTGGGATAAAAAAACACCACTGGCACAATAACATGGCATCACTAATGGGGAAAACATCAAATGATGTCAGGCCGATCTAGGAATTACCAGAAACTCTCTGGTAAACTTGCAGAGTTTTCAGCGATTCCTAGAATGGTGTGACATAACTTTTGCCCTGGAAATGACATCACATAGTGTGCAATGCTGGCACCCCCTGTCCCTGTCCCTCATTGGCTGGGAACTCTAATTCTGATCAAATTTTATTCCTATGTGTTGATATCTGTGATACAGGCAGTAAGTTGGTCTGGAATTATAACATTTTGCTTATTTTCTGGAACTATCACAGAGTTCATCTAAAACCCCACATAAATAAAACAGATGGTAATAATGTGCAATGGTAATAATGTGCAATAGAGCAAAAACCCTTTGGGACATTGGACCTAAAGTGGCTTGATGAAAGCACTATATGCAAATGCTATGTGCTTGTCCTCCTTTTTAAAAAGGCATCTTTGTAACCCCATCATAGAATGCTTCAAGCCAAATTAAATGGGGAACTAGAAGAAGGAAACTGGGGTAAAGGAGAATACATGGGCTTCTCTGGAAGGTTTTGTGCTGGTTGCTATGCTACTAATCAGCTGCAGGGCTTTATTATCTTTCCATTTTAATGCTTAATAATAGATTTGCTTCATTCATGTTGCAAGAGTGAAACTAGGAAGCTATGGAGTAATACCCTGTAAAGGGATGAGAAAAAGATTTTTTTAAAGTATAAATTCATTTCAGTAGGTTTTTCTATATTATGTACAAGTACTGACACTTTTTTTTTACACAAAAGGCACTGAAAGCATCCCCTCTGTACCATCCAAAAGGCATTGTCAAGGTTTTAAAGAAATGTCCTTATTAATGATAGCAGCCTATAGATCATGCACATCAATGGATTCGCTTCGACTTTGGGGATTTGACTGTTCCAGTGTCATAGTCCTTTTTCAAGCAGACTATTCAGGTAATAATGCTGCTCCAAGTTTTTTTCCCCTCCCCCATTTGGAAGTGCTCTCAAACTGAGCCCACTTAATTTAAAAGGATTCCTCTTTCCTTTCCTCTTCTAAACCTTAGTAAGGGACACAAGAATAACACAATGTGAAACTGATTTCTCATCAAAGATAGAACAGCAACATAATGAAAACATGACAGTGGTGTCTTAGAATCTATTTCTAATCCTTCCATAGAATAATAAAAAAAAATACACCATGGTTGAAAGGCAAGCATTGGCATATGCTGTATGACATGAAAACTGGAGGAGTGAAAGTATTGGTATTTTGACCTAGCAGGAGCTATAAATGGAGTAACAAAGTTACATGATCCCACACTAGTTTGCAAATAACTGTTTTCTCAAGGAGTGTCACATTTATAGCTGTAGTGACTCCCAGTTATATAAACTCATACAAGTATCTTTAAATATTTGCCTTTGTTGTATTTGCATGCGTGCATTGCACGCAGACGCACACACCTAATCTGGGTAAAAAAACCCAGAAGCAAAATGCTTCATATCAACATCAACTGTGCTTTTGATGGATTTAAAGCAAGTAGATTTGAAATGACAGCAAATAATCCTGAGTAACAGGGTTGTGAGTTTTACATTACTCTTTAATTATTGTTGAACAATCCTTTTTTTCTAAAGTGTGTTAACTCATGTTTTGGTCTTCCTTTTGCTGCTTTACACTGCGTATTTTTTTTAAAAAATGACATTTCTGGAAAGGAATCTAAGTCCCACTCTTCTTGCTGCTTAGAGACCTGTCCAAGTGAGCTCTGAATAGCTCCAGTGATGTAAGCCCCAGTCAATGCAGATTTTAACTATACTTCCCTGCCCTGTGAATCCCTCCTACAGTTTCAAAGTAAATAGCTTTCTGTCCTACCTGTCAGCATTTGATCAATGTCTTTTTGAGGACACAATGAGCTCTGCAAAAACAGCAGGGGAAAAGATGAAGATGATTAAAACATGCATTAGAAAGAAAGAGTCTGAATAAGCAGGGGCGGGGGAGAGATGAGTGGGAGCAAATATACTCAAGCAAACATGAATGGAAGGGTATTAGAGAAATGAGTTTATATGCCCATTGCTAGCCTTAATCATAACATTAGGCTCTACTGGAGAATTTGCCCCCAGCTCACAACCATAATCCTTACAAGTGGTTGCTTCCTGATACATGAGCCAGAGTCCTTTTGTAGAAAGGAAACAGCCACA
The DNA here is from genome assembly GCF_001447785.1 of Gekko japonicus. Taxonomy (NCBI): domain Eukaryota; kingdom Metazoa; phylum Chordata; class Lepidosauria; order Squamata; family Gekkonidae; genus Gekko; species Gekko japonicus. The sequence continues at coordinate 247,984 of NW_015163663.1, read as the reverse complement.
CACAGTTCTCTCTCTCCTTTTCTCCCAAGCACTTAAGGGTCATTAGTTTGGCACTGCAGAAAACGTATTATTGGGTGGGTTTCCCCTGAGTCCAGTTTCTCTGCTAAGAATCTTGTACCAAATGCTGTACAGATCAGCCATGAGGTGATTATCAAGCCAAAAATTTGGGCATCTTGATAAAAAAAATTGTATTGCCTGTGCAGTTGGCATAAATCAATTTTATTTATGTAGTGACACTTTAATACTAACTATCCCATGTCACTACTGGGAAATAATTGATGAATTCTATATTTAGGTTAATATTACTTGAATGTTTTATGGCTGAATAATTTAAACACTTCACTGTCTTGTGTGATTTACTCAAAACCGTTTATTTGTTTTACAAAATATACTCATTGCCCTTGTAGGTGGGAAAAGTCAGTTTAAGTTCTTTTTCATGTCATATAGTGACTTAATTAGTGTTTTAGAAAGCTCTTCATTTTAAAGGGGTTTTTAACCTATGTTACATTTTTGGCAAGTTGGGTCTTAGTTCTCCAACAGTTGCAGGAGAAGTCAGTTTAAACATCAAAGGGGAAGCCCCTTTCAGCTCAGAATTGTTTTGTGGAAGGGTTGCTCCCTTCCCCCTATATTGTTCTGTTGAGCAGAAACAGCCTCAGCCAGTGTTATTTAGAAGAGAAGAAGAAGAGATTGGATTTATACCCTGCCCTTTACTACCCAAAGGAGTCTCAGAGCAGTTTACAAACTCCTTCCCCTCCCCACAACAGATACCCTGTGAGGTGGGGGGGGGCTGAGAGAGCTCTGACAGAAACTGCTCTTTTTCAAGAACAGCTGTGCCAGAACTACAGCTTCCCCACGGTCATCCAGCAGGTGCAAGTGGAGGAGTGGGGAATCAAACCCGGTTCTCCCAGATTAGAGTCTGCACACTTAACCGCTACACCAAAACTAGCTCATAACTTTACATAACTTTGAAGCAGGACATGGCGTATTCTGAGCACACACCACTCCAAAGTTATGTAAAGCACACTCTGCAGGGGTCATTTGAGCACCTGAAAATGGGGGGGGGCTTAAGAGCCCCTCCTCCACCTACACTGCAGTTACAATGCAAAAAGGGCTCCCTCAGATCTTTAAAATAACTTTCCCTGCAGCTGTTATGTGACTGCAGGGAAAATGAGATGGGTTGGGGGACTCTAGAGCCAGCTCACCAAAAAGTAATGTGGAGTTTGGCCATAAAAAATGACGTTTTTGAGGGCAATCAGTAACATGGTTTAAATACTTTATTTATTTATTTATTTATTTATTTATTTATTTATTTATTATAAACCTTTCTGTGCTGCCTCTCCAGAGAACCTGCTTGAGGTAGCTTACAATATAAAACATGATCAAAACAGAAACAGAAAATGGCATAAAATCATTAAGACTAACAAACTATTTAAAATTTTACAGCCAGAACATAAAACCCAGCCAGAACACAAAAACTTCACAAACATTTAGCAGCTTAAGAGTACAATCATACTATCCTGGTCCCAAGCCTTAAAGGAAAAAAATCAAGAAATGTGACCAGAAACATACAGACAGACAGTATAGATTTTTCAGCACAAGGATGACATGGGCCCTGAATCCCATTCCTGATAATAGCCTGGTTTGCCCTATTTTGGACTTGCTGAAATTTCTAGACAGCTTCCAAGGGCAGCCTCACATAGTGTGCATTGCATTAATCTAACCTGGATGTGATCAGAGCATAAGTAACCATAATCAGTCCACTCTTGGGGAAGAACGGCCATAGCTGGAGTAAAAAGCCACAGTGGCCCATGCCATAGTAATCCAGATTACCTGCAACTGGCTGCATTAAACATTAAACATGCACACATACCTCCAACAATCCTCTGAATTCTGTGAGGCAGCCAGCCAAATGTGAATGCAGCTATATTTTCTTCAGTGTAAACAAGCCTGAACAGCTTATGAATGCCAATTTTTATTCATTAAAATTGGAGTATGACAACTCTAGAAAAATATGAAATGCTCTTTGATCATATTCTCACATTTTTATTTTATTTTTTTAAAAAAACCCTGTCCTGCTTTTGTTAACAAGAGAAATACGTACTGGGCAAAAAAATGGGATAGGGTTTCTGAATATGGAGGGCTACACTGCATGTGTTGTAAGTGTCAGATCACCAGCTTGAGCGCAGCATATTGAACTAAAAAACTGCAAAAGGTAGCAGTAATGTTGTTTTACACTATCACCTGTGTGCGCGTGCAAGCATGGTTGTTACACTATACAGCAAAAAACGTTCTGGTGCTTTTGTTTCCCTTGAGCTTGCTTAGGTGTAAGTACAAAACCCATGCCTATTGGAGAAGGTCAATGTTACATATTCATTCAATTTTAAATTATTAAAGATGTTTCCTGAGTATGGCTACATTAATTGCTCTCAGGTGTCAGGAAACTGTTGAGTGCCTTGTCTTTTAATTTGTTTCTATTAAAAAAAATAAACAGTAGGTTGCTTTGCCCTGTGCTTAATACCAAAGCATGCAGTGTAGCTCATTTTAAACAGAGGTTAGCAAATGGGAATGGAATAGGAACTCTGGGGTATGTATTCTGGTGTGAACACCATATGTGTTGTGATGACAGAGAGAGAGAGAGAGAGCAGGCAGAAGACAGAGGATAAGTGTTTTTTTTTTAAAAAAATACAATGCATAATTTATATTCAACAGGCATGTTAGTTTCCACATTAATGATCTTGCAAAGCCCTGACTTTCCCCAGCTGCTCTCTATCTTTTGTCAGAGCTTTTAATGCTCTGTACTTTGCAGATTGTACTCATCACTTAGCCACTTTGGACTATAAGGAATCCATCTATTTTTTGTTTGGTTGATTTAAATAGTTACAGCTGGCTTAGAGACACATAATTTATGTATGCAATGGGAATATCAGCATAGATAATCAATCTCTGCCCATAATATTTGGAACCAAATTTAATTGCAGCTATAGGGAAAGACAACGGTCTTGAACTTCCATGTTTTGGACATACATATCAGGTACAAAATGTCCCTGGATAGCCAAAGAGCTCTCTTAATAAAAAGCACTGTGGGATTTTCAAGATGGAAGAGTGTTTGTACAGTGAAACGTGATCAGGCTGAATTGGAAAAATGGTATCTGCCTTTACTAAAACCTAACAATAGAATTCATTATTTGGAAGTGAAAATCTAATATAAAAATTAAGTCATGAGGCTGCTAACTGGGCATATGGGTATAGCCTATTTTTAAAATCATATTTGTATCCTGCCCTTCCTCAAAAGGATTCAGAATTGCATGCATGAAGAAAAAATGATGAGAACAGGCTACAATCTAACCCCATGCAATTCCTTCCCAAATACAGAGAGCCTAACAAAGAGGTGGAATCAGTTGAACATACATTGTTTTATTGTCACTTTTATCAGGAAGTACAGTTAAGTATAATTTCCCCTCTGATTAATAATTATCCAGGATGTTCTGATGTTGATATCTTAAGAAACTTTTAATGAGGACTTCTGGTTTTGGTGACTCCCTGGTTGGGTGCGCTTCAGCGAGCTCCGTTAGGAGCGCCCTGATTCACGGCAGACAAGAGGGGACTCGGATGACTCCGAGCTCCCCCAGAGCCAAGGCAACAGCCGAGGGATTGAGGCACTTCTTTACCCCAATAGGTCCTGTTGCCACGGAGCCATAATGACGCGCAGAGGCAAATACTGGATGAAAGCGGGCGAGCGATCTAGCGTTAAATGCCTGCATAACTTCTAATCAACTGAATGAACTGTGAGTCTAAGCAATATTGATAAACTACTTGAGATGTTGAAGCGAGAAGCACACTTAAACCCCTAATGTCTTAAAAGGAGAGGAGGAGCTGGGATCCACCACCCCCATCGGGATCTTACAGCGGTTCTTAAGCATCAGTCCAGGGGTAAGCTGAAGGCAGCAATATGTAATTCGGGTGAAATAGAAAGCAAAACAGCTTAAAGCGAGAAAAATCCAATGAACTACCAGTTTGTTTAAGCAGCTACTAACTTGTGTAAACAATGTCTACGAGAGAGAAAATTGGTGCTGAAAAAAATACCTTCTCCAGGAACTGTCAGCTCAGTGACCTCTACTCTTGATCCAGAAGTAGTTACAGACTTCCCAACCATGATGGCAGTGGCATTGCGCCCTCTGCTGGATCAGATGACAGTAAACTTGACTCTTTCCAGAAACAAATGATGGGATTAGAGAAGAGAGTAGATGTAACTGATAAGACTGTCAAACAGGTTGATGTTAAGACAGAATCTATTAAAAAGAGACTGGAGGAAATGGAAAATAAGTGGATATCCAATAAAGAACAATTATTACAGCTACAAATGGAGAAATCATCATATGTTCTGCATTTTCAGGGTGTTCCTGAACAAAAAGGGGAGAATTTAAAATAAGTATTATGCAAACTTTAGGCTCTAAAGTGGAAATAATGCAAAGCGAGCTGGACTTGGTCTATAGAACCTACCCAGATTATATTAAGAAAAATAACCTACCTGGTGAAATGTTTGTTAAATTCTCCAAAAGATCTACTAGAGATGCAATTCTCAAAGTGGCAAATGAGAAAGCACTGAAAAGTAAAGGAGAAGAAGTGAGGACTTTAAAAGTTATTCCATTTAGAATACGAAAATGGAGACGACAATATAAAAATCTAACCACATTTCTACAAAATCATTCCATCCCCTTCAGATGGATTTTTCTGGAAGGACTTATATTCAACCACAGCAGCAAAAAGATGAAGATCGACTCTACAGAAAGCAAAGAATTTTCTGGAACAACAGTCGAAACCAACGGATAAAGGGAAAACAGAGGACAACATAAAAAAAAGAAGAGAAGAGCTCAGAAGACTCAGAAAACAGCTCAAGTGTGCCTGAAAGTTCCTCAGAAGACTCTGATGATAAAAATGGGGAGCTGCTTCTAAAATTCTCAAAGTTAAAATGGACTGTGATAAAAAGAAAAACAAGAAATAAATCCTGATAGTTTACTTTGGACTATAATACATTCAAAACTGTTTAAAGACTTGAGGCCCCGGCCACACGTGCTGGAAAATTCAGGGGGGAGGCCTGGCTATTTGTGCTGTTGCATTCTGCTCTGCCATTAGGCAATCAGTCATGACAGCAGCACACTGGGGCTTCCTCCGTCGGTGCACACAGCAAAGAGGACGACCCGGGGAATAGCTGCACGCCGGCGCAATCACAGCCCGTGGCAAACCATTTGTCAGTAGGTTGTTTCAGGTACCTTTTAAATGTGCATCTTCGGCGGCACGCCACGGTTTGGCCACGGGTGCGCTATGCCTCCCAGATGTTCTGGTGTGATTGCGTCCGGAAAATCCGCTCGACTAACATGCCTTCCGAGGGGCAAATGCTCCATATGATTGGGCCCCAAGTTAGTTTAAATGATATCTAAAATATGGCACACAGTATCACATCTTCTTTGATATATGTTTGCAGGACAGAATAATTAGAAACTATGAATGTGTTTGATCCTTGCCTTAATTTTAGTTTTAGAATCCTTGTATTACCCCTTCCCTTTGTAGAGATTGTAGTATGAAAAAAATTAAAAAAGAAGAAGCTTTTAATGGAAGCTAATCAACAGGTCAGTATTAGCTGCACTAATTTTTTTCCAGCAGCTTGTAGAATTCATTGTGAAATTTTATGTATGGATTTTAAATTTTATAGATTTCCAACTAATGGCAATTAGTCGGATCAATTTTATTTACCAATGATTTTATTGTATAGCTTTGTTTTTGATTTGTACTGGTCATTGGCTGAATAAATAAATTGATTGATAGAGAGCCTACCAGAACTGGACACTGCACCTGCTGTGCCCCACCCCTTTTTCCTAACACCTTTTATCAATAAGCCCACACTTCATGGATTTCAATGGAAGTGGTCCACTCCCTCTAACTGCCACCATAAGCTAACTCATAACTATCTTGTCCTGAACAGAGACAAAAGAAAAACAGGCTGACAAGCTGCCCACTTTTCAGATTCAGATGAGGTTTAGCTTCCACCCCCATATCTGTCACCCAGTACTTTTAAGCACTACCATACCCCGCGGGGAGGGAAGTTTCCATAGAAAAAGCTGCCAGATAATCTGAGTGAAACAAGCATTATTCCAGGGCAGGTGAAAGCCAATATTTAAACCACTGAGGCATCTCTGACCAAGAATAGGAGGTAGACACTGCAAACAAAGTTTTTGAAATTCAGTGGCATAGCATTCTTGGTACTGGTACAATGCTTGGGACACCTTTTTCTTTTCTTTTTCTAGTAGACAGCAGTTCTTAAATAAATAAGCAAAGCCCCCTTCTTCTTCTTTCAGTAAAGAGATTGGTTCAGTCAAGAGATCATTTCATTTTTATTGTCTGTGGGAAGTACTGACAGCTTCCTTCTCTGTGTGTGTGTCCATGTGTAAAGTGCCATCAAGTTCAGCTGACTTATGGTGACCCCATAGGGTTATCAAGGCAACAGATTAACAAGTGGTTTGCCATTGTCTTCTTCTGCATAGCAATCCTGGAATTCCTTGGTGATCACTGATCTCCTGTCCAAGTACTAACCAGGGCCAACTCCATTTAGCTTCTGAGATCTGACAAAATCAAGCTACCCTTGGCCATCCAAGTCAGAGTCTTTCTATGTAACGCTACTATTGTTGGAACACAAAACACTTGCACCAAATGTGATTCTGGGACAGGCACTTATTGGATAGCTCCCTCAAGTTCATCAGTGACAAAATTATCTGCTTTCAATTTTTCTGTGTGTTTTCCAAGGCCAGCACTTCACTCTACTGTATAATTTTTTTACAGCATGAGATCATTCAAACTGAAACCAAATAAAGAAGCCCTCAAGCAAGGATACCCATCCTGTACAGCAACATTTCACCATACAAGAATATTTTTTAATGTTATAGTTTTGCTATTTGCATATGTATATAGGCTCCACACATATTGACACAGATGCAGAAGCCAGCGTTGGGTTCCTGCATCTGCATCATAAACTTGTATAGAACATTCAATATTAATTGAGGCATATGCATGTGATTCCCATTAAAATTTGCTTTGAAGAAAGGAGGTGGATCAATTGAGAGGGGCTTACACTTGTGACCATTTATGCACATTTGTCCCAATTCTGACTGAAATTTGTGCATGTGGCAGAAGTGGGGTGCACATGCCCAAATGTGATTCATGTACATATGTGCGGGTGGGGACATAGCATATACCTTTAAACACACACCAGAAAATGAGATTAAAATAAAATAATTCCTATATCCCACTGCATCAGTAACCTGAATGTACAAACTGAGTGTGGACTATTCCTACAAGATCCCATTGGTAGTGGTTATAGATTCCTCACTCAGTGATTGTTCATGCAGCAAGGAACAGCAAGCAGGTTGGAGGAAGGCAGGGATATCATTCACATGATGTTGGTCCCCTGCTGGCACCATCCTTCCTCCTTGTTGCATCAGTGCAGAAGCACTGACACAATGAGAATCTTGTTGGGCCTCCTGCAACCTGGCAACCTCCCCTCACCTCTGACAGTGGTGGTGGGGGAGCTCTGTTAAAGAGCTGAAAGTAGCAATGAGGAGGACAGAGCTTAGCTATGCCATTTTGAAGGTGAAACTAAGCTCTGCACTCCTCTGGATTGGCTGCAATCAGAGCATTCACTCAGAGGCTCTGCCCACAGCTATAGTGCTATTTCCCTTTAAGATGGAGGAAAGGAGGTTGTCTGGCTTAAAGAAGAAAGACCTGGAGCCCCATAAGTAGTGCTTAGAAAAAGCACAATGTTGTGAGTAAGCTGCTCAATAAAGCAAGGGGATGCTGTGTTCCATGTAGGGGAAAACCTCCATGTGGGAATCAGTGTTCCCTCTAAGCTGAGTTAGTGTGAGCTAGCACAGTTTTTTAGCTTCCAACTCACACATTTCTATCTTAGCTCAGGAAGGAGGGCTCCAGAGCAAACTGGTTTATGCAGCATATGTCTTTGCAGAATCCGTGCCGCGGGGATGGCGAGACGTGTTGCACCCGCTGTCGCCAGGATTTGACGCAACGCGTCAATCTGGCAATGGGGCTCCAAACAGCCCTGTTGCCAGAGCAACGCATAGCGTCATGTCCTGGCAACAGCAGTGCAACGCGTCTTGCTGTCCCCGTGGCATGGATTCTGCAAAGACATGCGGATCCCCCGCCACAATTTGGTGAGATTTGGGAGCCCTAAGCCAAATTGCTCGCTCACAACTTTAATGCCAACAGCTCACAAAAGTAGAATTTTTGCTCACAGGACTCCACAGCTTAGAGGGAACATTGGTGGAAACAGCCTGGGAGAAAGATGGTTAAGAGAACAATCCTAAGCAGATCTACTCACAAGTAAATCTCATTTTATTCAATAGGGCTTACTCCCAGGAAAGTTTTCTTATGATTTCAGCCTCAGTTCATTGTGGATTGCATCCATCTTTTGTAGATGGATTACTTGCTTGCAGTGCAGAACATTCAAGGTGTTTAACATCTATATGCGTCTCCTCGCCCAGTTGGTGTAGAATTTCAGGCTGGGATGTCACTAGTATGCTGATGACACCCAGCTGTATCTGTTGAAGAGTGGCTGCCCGGACATTATCCCACAAAATGTGTCCAAGGGGTTGGAAGCCATGGTGGGATAGTTGAGGAAGAAGCAGCTGAAACGGAATCCAACTAAATTGGATGTTCTGTGGTTGGAGGGGGGGATTCAGGATTGGGGTCCCAACTTCCCACTCTTGACATTGTGCCTCTAATACTGATGCAGGCCATCAAGGGTTTGGGTGTGGCCTTGGATACCTCCTTATCTATGGAGGTCCAGATCACAAATATTGCCAAGCTGGTATTTTACCAGCTGCACCAGTTGAGGTAGCTGGCCCTTTTCCTATCTCATCTTGACATGGCCACAGTAATCCATGCAACGGTCACCTCCGGGTTGGATTACTGTAACTCGCTCTATGCTGGCCTGCCCTCGAGACTGATCTAGAAACTCCAGCTGGTCCAGAATGTGGTGGGGGGGGGGGTTCCTGATGAGAATGCCATAGACAGCATGTTATGTCCGCGTACCACCCGGCCAGCGAATACCCCAGAGCTTGACTCTGTAAGAACAATGGGAACTAGGCTCCTAGTCTCTGCACTTGGGAACCAATAGGACTGTGGCGAGAGATTTAAACCCACCAACGGGACCTAGGTGGGCGTCCCCAGGTGTGTATATAGTTGGCCAGCCGGCCGTTAGTCTTTGTCTTTTGTTGTGTACCAGTAAACCATGCTGATCACTACATCAGTCTCAGTGGTTTCTACATGCGTCTAACCCACTACACTTCACAGCACGTATTCAATCAGGTCAGGTATTGGTATTGACCTTTAGGGCCTTGAGCGGTCTGGGACACACATATCTTTGGGACTGCCTCCTTTGGTATGTCCTCTGAAAAGCTTTATGCTCTGCTGAGAACAATTTACTGGTGATCCCTAGCCCTAAAGACGTCCAGCTGTCCTCGATCAGACGTCTGGCTGGCCTCCTACCTGGTGGAACTGTCTGCCAAAACTTCCATGCCCTGTGGGACCTTGTGCAGTTCCACAGGCTATGCAAGGCAGAGATGTTCTGCCAGGCTTTTGGTTGAGGGCAGCCACGGGATGCTGCATTCCCCCCCCCCCGCTTTCTCTCGCTTATTGTGAGTCAGTGTTGCAAATTGTAAACTTGTTTTGGCACCATCTAATGTTGCTTTTTATCTATTTTGATTCCTTGGATTTTAGATTGTACAATATTATGTTGTTAACCGCCCTGAGCTCTGTGAACTCAGAGAAGGGGCGGTATATAAATTGAAATTATAAATAAATAAATAAGATGGTAACTAGAAAGAAAACAAATATTCAGTGTCTGTTTCTTGTAATGTGTGAATCTGAACTGAGTCAGGTGGAGGAGAGAATGAATTTAATTTGCAAATTTGAAAAGCACCATTTGTTTCAGCTCTGTTGTTAACCTCTGGAAATGAGGTCAGTATGCTGTCATCTGTCTTCCCCAGGGATGGGTTTCAGCTGTATCACCCTGTTCCTGTGTGTGTGTGTGCCTACAAAGTGAGTTTGAGTAGTGCTGTGAAGAGATATATGGTGGGGGGGGGGGGGGAATTTTCCCTCTAACCTGTATCCATTTCACCTTCTGTGTATGTATATTATCCACCCAAACACACATCATAACTCAATAAGCCCAGCTGTTCAGTATTATTTACATTATGCTGCCATCCTGGCTGACCCAAAGAGCAAAAGAAAATAACAGGGCATATTTGCAGCTTAATAAAAACATTGCAGTAGGGAGCCCTTCCCCAACCATTACAAGCAGTTGCTTGGAAAAGCCTTAGCTGATTTAACAAACTGGTTTGGACAAATGTTTAACATGCTTGCTGTAATGACATTCAGATGTTTCTCTCTCCCCCCCCTTCCTTTCAGCATTTGTTGCTCAGGAGGAAATGTGTCCTTACCCAGTCAGGCTAGAGGGTGGGAAATAAATAAATAAATGAAACAAAATGAAATGTGATGCGTTTGCATGGGGTGGGGGGGGGGGGCAACAGCACAGAGCATGCTGACTACTTCTGACAGATGGGAGGGGGGAGTCAATATGATGTGTCTGAGACAGCCCAGGCTCTGCACTGCAGAATAAATTACATGATTCGCTGAATGCCTGGGCTTCACACAGACATATACAAAATTGGAAAGATAAAAGCTTGCATTGGCTTCAGATGATATTTACTGCTTGATGGATTTACTAGCAGCCCCAGTACAGTCATACTGTATTGAATTATTGGCCTCTATTTAGCTGTGTGTCTGTCGAAGCTTGAATGTCCATTTAAGCGTAAGTGAGCTGGAGCCCTGCCAGAGCTTTCTAAAGCCCTGGGTACAGAGGAAGATGCAATCAAATGGTGGGCAGCTTAAAGAACAGGGAAAGGAAACAAAACAAGCTGCATTTGGGCTTATCAATATTAATCTCAAAATAAATATTAATGAAGGCCACCTTGCACATCCGGATTTCTTTTTTTAAAAAATCTGTTTTATTTCTGTATATATATATATTTTAAAAAAACCCACACACATACAAATGGCTGGGAATCATTGTGTGTGATCCCTCTCTCCATTCCTCCCTTCAAAGGGGGAGTGTGAGGGAGGCCATTACCTTTATAGCTATCCATTGTATAACCAGCAGGGTTCCCACAAGGCAAAGGAAGTGGATGAAATACTGGCATGAAGAAGTATACAGCTACCTATAATATAGGATTAGAAAAGCAGTGTACTATGCAAAAGGAACATTGCTATGGATTCACTATGGTATTGTTCTAAGGCAGTTCAGATAAGACATAACATTTCATTTACAATGAACCCCAAGAGAGTGTCACACCCCAGAGAACTTTCTAGCACTGCATAGAAAAGTCAAGCAGGTACTTGCCTTAATGCAATGGGCTGTGTCTCTAAAAAGCCATGAGGCACCTTTTTCTGCAGAGGCCCAATGTATAATATGGTATGTTTTAGGGGTGTCAGTATGTTTTCAATTGGTATTTTTCTGTTTGGGTCTATTGGATCTGGGGGAAAAATCGGGATTTCCAAAAAATCCTGGATCCCAATACCTGTACAGTATTTGGATCCAGGATTTCTCAGAAATCCCATATTTTGGGGGATCCAATAGATATGAGAAGAAAAATACCAATTTTTAAAAAGCCAGCCCAATCCTGGGGCTGGCTTGGCTTCTCCTGCAACTCAGTTAAAACTGGACTGCAGAAGAAGCCAGCGCAAAGCTGAGCTGGCGAGAAACAATCTGCTCCCTGAGGGCACAGCCAGTCCTGCCTGGGCTCGCTTCTCCTGCAATCCAGTTTAAACTGGGGCTTCAGGAGAAGTGAGCCCCAGGAGCGGCTGTGCCATGCAGAGCACATTCCTCCTGGCAGCACAGCCAGTCCTGGCTAAGCTTGCATCTCCTGCAGTCCAGTTTAAATGTATACAGCTACCTATAATATAGGATTCGAAAAGTAAAGTAGTACACAAAAGCTCCAGTTTAAATGGGACTGCAGGAGAAGCCAGACCTAGAAGCGGCTGTGCAGCATGGAGTACATGGCTCCTGGTGGCACAACCGATCCTGGTTGGGCTCGCTTCTCCTGCAGCCCGGTTTAAACTGATTTGCATGAGAAACAAGCCCTCAGCCAAGCCAGCGGGAACAGTGTGCTCCCCACCTGCACCGCTGGTAAGGTATTTAAACTTTAAAGGGACTGCAGTAGAAGCACAACAAACAGCTAAGAGGCAAGAGCAATCTGCTTCTGCCTCTCCACTGTTTTTGGATGCACCCAGTAATTCCCAAATATATCCGGGATTTTTTTTCATTTTTCCTGAGAAAACCCAGATACATTTGGGGTTCTGAAATCTATCCGAAAAATACTGGTATTTTTCAGGTCGATTTTTGGCTTGGGTAAATCTGAATGTACACCCCTAGTATGTTTATACAGTGATTCAGTCAGTTGTGGTGCTGGGGGTACAATAATTCCCATTGGGCTTTATGTTTGCTTCTGGAAGGTTTTTCTTCTCTCACAAAAGCATCAATATACTTCCTTATAACATAAGATTCATTTATTTAAAACATCTATGTCTTTGTCTTGCCTTGCCTCACAAAAATGCTCATTTGTCCTGAGGGGTGAAATAAAAGGGAAGGAGGACTAACAGGAAATATCCTTTATTTGAAAAATAATAATGTAGAGGCCGGATTTTGGCCAGAAATATAAGAACTCCTCTGAAATAATTGTGCATAGTCTCAAAGCTTTTTGAAGCTTTTCCTCAAGTGTGACTTGACTGTATTTGAGTGTGTGTGTTTAAAGTCATCTTAAGTTATTTTTTTAAGTGAGATGTATATGTCTCCCATCACAAAAAGACATTTTCAGTTTGATTGTTATTATTTAATGCATATCATTATTTAGTGTGGTAATCCATATTTTAAATTAAAGCAGTCTGTATAATTGTTTGGTATTAACATAAGCTAATCATAAGGCTCTTTTGAAATATTTTTTTCTCCCTTGTATGTTCATGTGGTGCTAACCAAGGAACACAAAAAGAAACCCTTCAGGGCTTATGTGTACATTCCCATTGTGTGGCATTTACCCCAGGATTACTCTTGAATACTTGCCATCTGTCCTCATATTATCTCAAAAACAGCTGCATTTAACAGTTATAGCAGACCATTCGATGTTCTTATTTAATTTAATCCTCTGCATATGTAACTTTCAGAGTTCAGTGGGACTCTCTCCCGAGTGTGCTCTGTTCTGTAGTCTGAGCCAACACTGAAGAGTTGCGGATAGTAAGTTTACATTAAAAACATAGTACACATAAGTGGTCAATTAAACTTCATATAAAGCACTCACTTCCCCTCACATACTGTTTTCTCACACAGCAACCTCCGTTAATCCTCACAATTGCCCTATAAGGGTGGTTTGAATTTCTTCCCCATATTGCAGATGAGGGAACTGAGAAAATATTGGTTCGCTTGAAGCCACCAAATATGTTTGTGACAGAGGTACTCTTAGATTTTAAAATATCCTAGTTTACAGCTCATTTTCTTAGCCATCCCTCTACATAAACTCTCTCAATACGTTTGAGTGGATGTTTTTGTTGCCTGCATGATATGATTGACCTGCATCACTTTGTGATTTTCTAAGGCTCTTTTGCTAAGACTTTTGCTCATGATACACTGTAGCATGAATAAAACAAGCCTATAATGTCACACATGTTTAAAAGCCTGCAATGGATCACATATAGACACAAATTAAGAACCACGTTGACATATATGATGCACTAGAAACTTCATACAATGATCTACATAATTTGGCTGGTATGACAGAATTTTGAATCCACTGGATTCCAGTAGTAGGTCTGGTACATTTGGCAAAATCCAGATTAGGAGACTGGGTTCAGCCAAATTTATCCTTAAAAGATTCTTTTGCAGTTCCCTATTAATTTTATGGTGCTTGTACAGGTTTCTCTCACAGAGTACTGATCCCATTAATCCACCTCAAGAAATCAACAACTTTGATTATGTTTTACATATATTTCTTGTACAAAAATAAAACATAGATTGTACAGAATAAAAAGCAGCAAATCTATATATCTAATTCTCACCATGGCCCCATCTGTGAACATTTAAATTGGAGGCTGGAGTTGTGAACAGATAAGACAGATCTTTCTGCAAACCTGAGAAAAGCCCCAGATAATCTAAAATAAAAGCATTAAAAATGCACTAGGAGATTAGCACCCCTCAATAATATAATCACAGATTGCAATGTTAAGAAATTAATGCTTGTGCACTGGCTATTGCAGGGTTTCTAGGCAACCACAACAGTATTGCCTGCCTTCAAGCCTTGGTTTCTGTTAGTAAAAGGCAGGGAGAGGGCACTTTCCAGGGTTATTTTGGCCTTTGAGGGAGGTCTCATGGGACCAGACCTGACAGCAGCCAATGGGCACTACTTGCATGATTCACCCAGGCCTCACTGCTTGCTACTGTTCATGCTCAACAATAGGGATGGGCACAAACCAGCTCATGAACTAAAGTCATTGTGGTGTAGTGTTTAGAATTTCAGACTAGGATCTGGGAGACCCCAGTTCAAATCCCCACTGTGCTATGGAAGTTTTCTGGGAGACTATGCGCCAGTCACACACTCTCAGCCTAACTTACCTCACAGGGTTACTGTGATGATACAATGGAAAAGAGGGGAATGATGTAAGCTGTTTTGGATCCCCATTGTGGAGAAAGGCAGAGTACACATGAAGTAAATAGTAATAAAAGCTGAAGATGGCGGGCAAATAAAAGGTAGGTTGCTTGGTGGGTGGGGGGGATAGAAGGAATCAAGGA
>NW_015163663.1:177605-233037 GCF_001447785.1 Gekko japonicus | reverse complement strand
GAAACAATGTGGGGAAGGGAATACTGGGGAGGAGAGGTTCTTTCCACAAATCTTTATGGGTTCCCCATCGTTCAACTGGACCGGGCACAGACTGGCAGCTGTCATCACTCAGTTCAGCCAGAGTTGTTCCAGGGAGAGGCTGACAAGAGGAGGGAAGGAGAGAAAACTGGAGAGTGGGAGGCAGATGAAGGGAGGTTGGCTGGTGAGTGGGAAGGACAGAGGGAAGCAGGAAAACACTTTGGCCCTGGTCACACTGGGGAAAAAGGTGCGGCTGAAGTGCAGCTTTTTTGAGCCACATCAAAAGAGAAGCGCGGCGGTGGGATCAGACAGATACCCCAAGCCGCCACACAGTTGCTCCCCAGCATGATCAGATGCCGGGGGGAAGCCACAGATCAGTGAGCGAGGCGAGCCTACTGTGCATGTGTGTGTGCCTGTGCAGTTTGGCAGGGGGCCTCACATGCTGCTAGAGAGGGGCACAACGGCGATCACACGGCCACCCCTGCTGTGGATTTTCTGGTGTTTTGTAGGGTTTTTTTTAATCTGCATCTTCGGCCAGAAGAAACAGATCGAGGATGGGTGCGCGCCGCTTCCCAGATGTTGTGGTGTGATGGTGCCCGCTTGATGCGCCCCCGATCTGTCCCTCTCACGGATCAAAGCCTCCTGTGTGATCAGGGCCTATGAGAACTTTTGGGAAAAGTGAAGAGGAAATAGTGGGGAAGAAGAAATGGGATGCCCCCCGCCAAGTCTTTGTAGATTCCCCACTTGTATCTTTCTATTGTTGTGGTTGCTGCCAGCCCTTTCCTTCATTAGGTTAATGGCTCAGAATACTCAGGTAATGTTTCTCAATAGGCCTTAATTGTTAGGAGTTGGTTCTTCAACAGATCTGTTGAAGCACCTACTAGAGCTTGGAGGAGATCACTCCTCTCAGCTGATGTAAGGGTGCAGGTTGACATGTGTGAGGGGAAAAATACATGAATTTAGAAGAGAGAAGCAGATGTTCACTGGTGCGAATTGGCTAACTCACCTTGAGGATGCAGGATTTCTCTCTCTGGATTTTACATAGGATCTACTGCCCTGTAAAAGTGCTTCTTTGTGTTCACCTGTGCTCTACTTGAATATTGGTAACTAAATATTACAAAAATGACATATGGCTCCAATGCTCTCTCCTCTTAAAAAAATTACAAAAACAGGAATCACTACCTCTGGGAGCTTCTCACTGCTTGGAGAAGTGGTAAATGTGTAACAATAGTTTCTCAAAGTTTGTTTTCCTTCAACATTTCTAAAAAGCAACTTATCCCATCCTAGATTTCCATTTATAACATTTAGTAGCTGCAGCCATCATCCTGAAAAAAATATTAAATGTATTAATTTTTCAAAGCAGAAACAAATATATAACAAATGCATAAAATATGTATAATCTATCTGCATGTATGAAAAAGAACAAAAGAAGTATCTCATTGACTCCAACTGTATCCCATGTGTCTGACTCAATACCTTCCAAAGTAAATCAAACATCTCATTGAACTTGTTTCTACTTATCATGATCTCACTGGGAAATGAAAGGATTTTCTTCAATAGTCTGTTATAACTCTGTCATTATACTGAGTGAGGTAATTTGCTAAAACAGCTGCCTCTAATGAGTAAACCTTTCCATCTGGCAGAACCCAAAGAGACACAAACAACTTCATGTTCAGCTTTCTTGCAGTGACCTAAGGAAGAGGAGAGGGGGATGGTTTGGTCTTTAAACGAAATACTTTTAATCTCCTTCTTCTCACAGGACACTTCCACAATGCCCCATTCCCACATAAATTGGTCATAACTCTTGGGGTGCTTATAGTATGCCTTTTTTCAGATTAATTACAACATAACTTGTAACAGGTTTGTCACACACAGCACAACAAAAAAGTGAGACAACATTAACAGCCATTGAACTTGTTCATTTTGAGACACAGTTCTTAGGCAATTTTATTTTCATAGTGTATATGTTTTTTTAAAAAACATATACACTTTGGAGGGAAATCTTTTATTTTTTTAAAGAACTTTATATTGCATCTTTGAGGAATAATAGCTCACTTGATCTGTCTTATATTCACTGATCCTGATGTAAAATGGGGATTAGAAAGAATCTTACATTTAACAGAAAGCTCAACAAAATGGCAGATTCCACAATAACAGCCCACTTGTCTCAAAACACTTGATTTTAATTGAAAAGCATAGAACTATTTCTCACATTTTATATTAAAATAAAAAGGACAATATAATTAATATTCATGCAAAAATATCTTGGGATGACTGAGTTCTTACAAAGAAATGCATTTTTGCTTTGCATTCCATCTTGGCAAAATCTTTTTCTTCACTCAAAATAAGCATTTAAAAAAAAATAACAACCTTTTTGATTTTATCATGCCTTCATTTCTAAACAGTGTTTCCAATTTAAAACCTTCAATAAAATTATAATGCTATGGTTCAAAAATGCCAAAATTCTTCACTGTAGGAAGATTCCAAGGTCTGTGGCCAAAGACTTGTTACTCCATATGGTCCCATTCTAATCTAACTCTCCAGGAAAGCAAAATTTGCATGGCATTTTTTTGACACACGAAAATATTTTCTAAAATTGAAAATACCTGGAATTGTGATAACCATAGTGGAGACTGCTGACAGATTCAGCTGAAGTATGCCAATATTATCTTTTGTGCTGAATTTTGAGTAAGCAACCCAAAGGTAAAATGTTCTAGGCTATCCAACTACTTAAACTTGCATATCAAAAGGGAACAGAATTTTTGCTGATGTATCTCATCTCCCCAAAATGTTTAATTTGGAAAATTGGGGGACTCTTAGGGGATTTATCTGCTTTTTTAACTATATTTTGAAATCCTTACTTATCTTGGTATTTTCCTCTAATAGACTCCAAACAATAGTGTGTACTGGGGAAAAAACCATTTGTAGTAAATCTCTGTTTGTGCTTCCGTAGCTGAGATTTTGTAGCTTTCAAGCCTTTCTCAAATAGGGAAGATGACCTGCTGTGGGATTGGTCCAAGGGTATCTTTGAACTAACTTCAATTTATAAGTATTATATTTCTAAACCAGTGATGCCATCAGTGATTGCATGTTGAGAAAGAAACCATCCAACTTCAAAACTCGTAAATAATGTCCTCATCTAAAAGCCTCTCTCCAGTGGAAAATGGATTGTACAATAGCTTATCAGGGGGAAAGAAAAGGTGTGAAGGAGAGAAAGCGAGAAATAAAAAATAATAAAACCCACTCCTGTGTAGAACATTAGAAATGTGACACTAACAAAGACTTCCCATTCCACATAGAATTAGTGCTGGCAGAGACAGCTCACAGGGCTGTGGGTGTACTCAGCTGTGTGGAGCTGATTATAGAAGATGAAAGTGCCTAGCAATTTATTTCATCTCACACTGAAGCACTGCTGACAACTGAAAGTGAGGACAGAAGGATTCATTTGTTCAACTTGTGTTTTAGAAAGCCAGCTTCAAATGATACCACAGAGAAAGAACGGGAAGGCAGTAGGGAAGTAAAAGCCCTTTCCCCCATTTCCTTGCTCAATAGTTCTATATTTTTATCTCAGTTTATGGAGTGATTTAATGTCTAGGTGAATGTATTATCATGTTAAAAGTTGGATAATATAGCATGTAAAATATTAGCCTGCTCCCAAGGGGTGTCTTCTAACACTAACCTTACCCCATCTCATTTCTCTGAGTCCAGAATGTTTTATATAATGTTAAACTTCCCTTTAGTGTTTAAAGAGGGGTGACTATTTCATTACCATTTGCTGTAAAAGTCCAAGAATGCATTGCACTTGTTGATGATGTAATTTTAACTGTCAATATTGCCTGTGTTTTGAAGTGGAAGAATATAATTGGGTTGTCTGGAAAAGAGATCATGGATCCTCCATAACAGCTGATTCACAGGGGAGATGATGATGTGCCCAAACCACAAGTGGTATGCCTTAATTTGCTCTCCTTAGGCTTCAGCTGTTAAAGGAGAAACACCTCTAAATCTCCATTCAAGGAAGAGTTCTTTTTTCTTTTCTGTGCAGACTGGATATCATATATTCTTTATTTAACTTATGGTCCTTACAGTGAAATCAGAACACAAGACGAGCCCTACTGGATCAGACCAAGAGTCCATCTTATTTAGTAATGGTCTTCAGATACAACCAGGAAATAAGGCATGAAAAACAGCACTTTCCCTATTGCTTGTTCCCTCCAGGAACTAGTATTGAGATGTTCACTGACTCTGAGCATGGGAGTCCACTTAGCTATCATGGCTACTAGCTGTTGAATACCTATGTTACTAGAGTACAATGGCTCCGTGTAGGTATCTGTTTAATGCTTCACAGAAAGTTTTACAAAACTGTAGAATAATCCACCAGACAAAATGGGTCGAAGAAGAAAGCTTTTGATAACTCATTTCTAGATGAATCCAGAAATTTGCACATAAATGAGTGCCCTGTACATATTTTCTAGAACTGAAAATTCCAACACAGAGCCAGGGCTCTCTTCATATTATCAGCAGAAACACTGGTCACCTGTTTAGGGATTAAAATAATGGATTTTGGTGTGTAATGAGAACTGAGGTGCACAACTACAGGTGATTAGAGATGGGCATGAACTGAACCAAAAAGCAAATATCGTCATGAAAATCTTGCTCTGTTTGTGGTTCATGAACTGAAGTTCATGACAGGTCTACCATCATGAACTTCCATGAACTTTTAAAGCAGTTTTGTGGCAGTTCACAGTGGTTTGTGGACCAAGCAGAAAGCAGGAGTTTAAAGGGACTCTGAGTCCTTTCAAGCCTCTGCTTTCTGTTCCCCATGAAAGCTGCAAAAACAGCTGAGCGGTGGGGAGCAGAGTGCTTCCTGCTGCTCAACTGTTTCAGACCTTCTTGTGCAGTCCCTTTAAACTTTAAAGAGTCTGCACAAGAAAGCCCAAAACAGCTGAGTGGCAGGTAGCATGCTGCCACTCAGCTGTTTTTCAGGCTTTCTGCAAATTCTGTTTAAAGGGACTTTCAGCAGGGTTTGAGGGGCCACAAACCAGTTTGGTTTGTGAACGAACCTCCTGGTTCGATTCAGGTTGTGTTTTGGTTCATTTTTCGGCCACAAACCATGAACTAACATGAACTGCATTTTTCCAGTTCATGCCCATCCCTGCAGATGATGGCTTATTTTTGAAGTTTTATGTAATTTGAATTTCAAGAAAAGGCAACTACATCTAAGTTATTTGAATACACACCTCTTTTAGATGTAATTTTAGGCATCTGCTTGTATTGAAAATAAATTATCTGGCTAAATAAAGTATGTGATTACTAATTCTTTGTAAATATTTTACAAGGCCAGGCCTAACTCATTATTTCTTTCTCTTTTTTTTGGGGGGGGGGGGGAGATTTATTGATATAAATAGGCCTGTGATGAAAAGTATCTGGAGAATAGATAAAGGTAAAGGTTCCCTTGCTCGAAAGCCAGTCGAATCCGACTCTAGGGTTGCGGTGCTCATCTCCGTTTCAAAGCCGAAGAGCCAGCGCTGTCCGAAGACGTTTCCGTGGTCATGTGGCCGGCATGACTAAACACCAAGGCGCACGGAATGCTGTTATCTTCCCACCAAAGTGGTACCTATTTATCTACTTGCAATTTCTTGCTTTCGAACTGCTAGGTTGGCAGGAGCTGGAACTAGAGATGGGAGCTCACTCCATCATGCGGCACCTGGGTCTCGAACTGCTGAACTACTGACCCAAATTAAAAACAAGACAAAATTATATTCCAGATTTCCTACTCCTTTACAAGGGAAATATTTATTTCAATATACACATATGTTTATAATAGTAATTGTAATTTATTATGGTATTTCTTCTGAAGTTCCATAATACAGATGACACTTTGTCCCCCCAGATATGCTGGAGGAACTCTGTGAGATAGGTTAGGCTGAGATATAGCAATTAACTGTGAACTTCATGAATGAGCAGGGAGTAAAACCAAGTCTCTTCAGTCCATGTTCAAACTTCTTATGTAAAAGTTGTTGAAAAGGTTTACGTAGACTTCTGATTTACCAGTTTCGTGTAGTGAGAGCCAGTTTGGTGTAGTGGTTGTGTGCGGACTCTAATCTGGGAGAACCGCATTTGATTCCCCACTCCTCCACTTGCACCTGGCTGGATGGCCTGGGCAAGCCGTAGCTCTGATAAGAGCTGCCCTTGAAAAAGAGCAGTTTCTGTCAAGAGCTCTCTCAGCCCCACCTACCTCACAGGGTGTCTGTTGTGGGGAGGGGAAGGGAAAGGAGTTTGTAAGCTGCTCTGAGACACCTTTGGGTAGTGAAAGGCGGGGTATAAATCCAAACTCTTCTTCTTCTTACCATATTCTGGAAAATGTTTGTGAACAAGTCAAACTAGATTGTGTCAAATTATCCATGTATATGCAGTAGCCAAATCACTCACAGCTTTAATGTCAGTAGCTCACAAAGTAGAATTTTTGCTCACAAGACTCCACAGCTTAGAGGGAGCATTGATGGGAAGCTTTTAGATTGCTATAACTTCCCAGTTTAAAGAGCCTTTCTGACAATAAGACCAATTACAGCATATACAGAGTTGAGGGACTATTTGCTATGTGTTTGTACCAGTCTGGTGTAGTGGTTAGGAGCATGGACTCTAATCTGGGAGAACAGGATTTGATTCCCCACTCCCCCACATGCAGTTGCTGGTGTGACCTTGGGTCAGTCACAAGTTCTTTCTGAGCTGTTTTCTTAAGAGCAGTTCTCAAAAGAGCTCTCTCATTCCCCTACCTCACAGGGTGTCTGTTATGGGGAAGGGAAGGGAAAGGAGATTGTAAAGTTGCTCTGAGACTCCTTCAGGTAGTGAAAGGTGGGGTATAAATCCAATTTCCTCCTCCTCCTCCTCCTTCCTTCCTTCCTTCCTTCCTTCCTTCCTTCCTTCCTTCCTTCCTTCCTTCCTTCCTTCCTTCCTTCCTTCCTTCCATATCAGGCTTACTCACTCACTCCACTGGAACTTTAATTGACTGTGTAAAAGGGAAGCTGGGAGTGCTGTTTCTCTTGGAAGGTAATTCTGAAATTGACCAGCTGGTGGCATTGTACTGAAGGAAAAGCATGAGATAACCCTCCAAGAACCAGGAGCGTTGAGTGAGCAGTACATCACTAGACAGAGACTTAGGATGACCGCTGATGCCTAGACATTTCAGAGGGCTGAAACAGCATAGGACCCGCGATACTCACAGGGGAGGGCTTCTCCCCACTGCCGCCACAGCCCACAACAGTAACACCAGTGAGCCCTGCATGGCTCCGAGTCGCCAGGCCTGCCAGGCTTTCCCCTGCCACCGTCAACAGCAGCAGCAACGGCCATGGCTTCTAGCCGCCGGCCCGCCAAGGCTCCCCTCTGCCACTGGCCGCCACCACCAGCACCAACGGTGGCAAGCCCTGCGTGGCTCTGCCACAGATCCCAGAGGTAAGTGCATACTCTGCACATGCACAGGGAATGTGTTTTTTTACTTTTGAGGGGATTTAAGTATCCCCCCATATAGTTTTTTAAACTTTTCAGATTTTTCTGCACACCTGGGGACTGCTCCAAGCGTGCAGGAAAATCTCTCTACCCTCCAAGTGCCCCTGATGTGCAGATTTAGATATCCGCACAGAGGGGGCAACTTGGCTATTAGATATATAGATGATTTTAGGTCCTCTGAAAACACTGGCATGTTCAGTTTATGATTGCTGTTTCAGACATACAGTTAAAATTCTACATATCAAATGCTGAAATGTATACATGAATGCACCACAAGGCATCTTGTCAAGTGAACACTGTTAAGGCATCTGAGTATTTTTGCAAAAAGATAGAGAGGGGGGATAAAAAATCTGTAGTCTGTGCCATTACTTTATGCAACTGCATATATTAGATGGGTGGGCAGCAGAATTTGGGTCCGATATACTAAAATGAAGAATGAAATCCTAAAGCCAGTCTGTAAATTGCAAAGTTGTTTGCTGATGTAATACAGAAATACATTGTCATAGCACCCTGCCAACACTGGACTGTTAAGAACTCATACCTCAGCCCACATCATACCTCTGGAATAAAATGTTACACCAGCAAAACAAGCTAGGATAAGCTTAAATACTCCTATTGAACTCGGTGGGAGCAGCAAACAAGATTTTCTCACCACACTCACATAAACACAGCTGCCACCAAAGTCTGCAACCAACCACAGCTTTCCAAAGCACTATATAAACTCTAACCAGGATACCCATAGGGTACATGGCATGGGGCTACACACCTTCATGTCATACACACTTAGAACTCCCACACACTGAGAGGGAAAATTTGGCAGCAAGAACTCTAGGTAAAGTGACCTCTGGGAAAAAATTTTTTACATAAATACCCAAGGAGTGGAACAATTTGGTTATTTATTCATTTATTCAATAGCTTAATATCCTGCAGTCTTCAGACTTTGCCCAAGGAGGCATGTTTTACAGCTTGCTGATACGGTATTGCTAATATTTCTCTGCTAAGTATCCATACAGGCAGGGCTCTAGTCGGGGGGAGCTCTCAGGTACGGAGCTCCGGAAGAGAACCTCTAGAGGGCGGGGCGGTCACGTGGTGAAGCCCCGCCCCCTTCTTTACCCCGCCCTCTGCTTCGATCCTCATTCCGTTTGGGAATGAGGATGAAGCAGGAGGGTAAGTAGCCGGGCCTTCTGACACATTTCCGGTGATGTCAGGGGGTGTGGCCTTCTGTCACTTCCGGTGATGTCAGGGGGCGTGGCATATGCAAATAAGTTATGCTAATGAGTTATGCTAATGAGCTCCGGCAGCTCTTTTTCTACAACAAGACCCCTGCATACAGGTACTCCATTTCAGGAAACAAACACCAAGCTGAATTCTCCACTCTTCCATATGGAGACGGATGGTTAATATACCCTGCACAGGGGATTCTCTACCTAAAACATTTACTGTCACAGCAAATGCTCACCCTTCCTCGGCAATATGCATGTATTGCCTCAACAACTTTTCACACAGTGTATAATGTCGTGCTGCTAAAATCCCACATGGAAATGGGGAAAACAGTGAGCACAAACACATTTCTAGGTGACTACTGCCAACAGAGCCACAGACTTCAGGCACACTAAGCCTATGCTATTCTACAACTTTTCTGCTTTTCTCTTTTGTCTTTTTCCACGCCCCCCCCCCCCATAAATGCATTTTCCTTCTGTTCCTTCTGTGAATGTGCACTCCTTGGTTGGCTCCAGAACTGAAAGAGGACATGGCCATTCTGTGGGGCTTCTCTCTGCCAAGTGAACTGTGGTGGTTATAGGAGAATGAGATTAGAGGGACCACAATTACTCCTCAGTATGCCCACAGGTCAAAACAGCATGTTTTTGCAGGTACAAGTTTAAACTCACTTCCACAGAGTTTTCAGGAGTGTTATAGTCACAGGGTTTCTGCTGGTCATACCACAATCTTTGCTACAGCATAATGCTCAGGGTTGGCTCTTGTCCTTCCCTTATTTTGTTCTGTGTGTATGTGGGGGAAGGAGAACCTCAGAGAGATTTGCTGGCGTTGCTGTGCATTGGCTGGTTAACACAGCATCACTGTCAGCCTGTTACTCCATGAGTGGTGAGTGTGGGTGGTTCTGATATGAACCCCAGTGCAGTTGCTATACTGTCAGCTTCTTGGAGCTGGTCTTTTTTCTCTACCAATAAAGCCTAGGATGCCAGTGCCGTGTTGGCATCAGCAATGCACCAGCATCTGGGGCTTGGGATTTGACACAAAATCACCTATCTTTATGTTTCAATATATACTTTGCCGTTATTGTTGCTACCTAATTATATAGCTCTGAAAGGTTTTTACCATACTTCTGTGGTGCCAATATCTGTTTTCAAAGTAAACGTACAGCTACAACTATTTATGCAGTATTCTTGTAATCACACATGCCCCAAACATTCTTATTCCATATATAATAGACTGAAAATTATCAAATGAATGTTGTAATGCACCATTCATTGGGTAATTTGCATCAAGTAATGATACTTCTCAAGCACCAGTAAAATGAATGGGGTTTCTGATAGATTACACCAAGACAGAGAAGCTAAATAGGCCTTTACAGTCTTGTGGTCTTTCACCAACATTATTCTGATAGATTCAGGTGGGTAGCCATGTCGGTCTGAAGCAGCAGAGCAAAGCAGAACAAAGTTTATACCCAGAATAAAATTCTGTTGGACTTGAAGGGGCCACTGGACGCATTACTCTGACAGTTATTTTATATGTAGGCTGATACAGATGCTTGCTTATGTATGTTTTATAGTGTTTAATCTTCATGCAAATTATCATGAAAGCATGCCAGATAATAACAGCCAGGGAATTTCTCAGCTGTCAAAGGATCCCATCAGGCCACAAGAGTGGAGTTGTTATAATCATTCTGATTTGCAGAATGCAGTAAAACCCAGCAAACTCATCTCTTTTAAACTAACCGAATTCTTATTTACTGAAATTAAAGTCAACCTCAGATCAAATAGTAGCATACCTGGTCAGGGGCCAGCCTACCTAAGGGACCGCCTTGCCCCACATGTTCCCCCAAGGGCACTAAGGTTGGGGAACCAAAACTTACTGGACGTTCCAGGCCCCCGGTCCATCAGATTTACCACGACCAGGCACAGGGCGTTTTCGGTGGCGGCTCCTGTCTGGTGGAATGAGCTCCCAGAGGAGATCAGGGCTCTGTGGGACCTAGCACAGTTCCGCAGAGCCTGCAAGACGGAGCTCTTCCGCCAGGCATTTGAATAGGAGCCGCCACCACCACCAGTGTATCACCAACACACCAGTGTACCACCAACGCCCTGGAATTTTTGTATATAGGCATCAGGACATGGGCATGTACTACCAACGCCCCATAATTTTGCATCATGGGCGAGAACAGGACGTTTAGGGGATGACCATCTTGCTTTTAGAAAGTCTATTAATTGTGATGTACTTTTAATACTTTGCACTGTTTTTATTGTTTATTTAGCTACATGCCTTGTTAGCCGCCCTGAGCCTTCAAGGAGGGTGGGATAGAAATGTAAATAATAAATAAATAAATAAATACCAGCTGAAAGTGGTAGAAAACAGAATCTTTTTGACCAACCACAACTGCACATATGGAATAATAATCTGTTCCTAAAACTATCAATAAATCCTGTTATTTAAGAGCTTTGAAACATCTTAAATTTTTGTGCGTTTTGCCAAGCTTCTGTCATATAGTGGAAATAACAGTTGTGTTGGAGAGGACATTTATCCACCAGTGGTTTTTTTCTTTGCTGTTTTGTTTTTCCAGTAAAAATCCTTGTAAAAACAGTGTCATCTAGAAGCTCGATTCCTTCCAGATGACCCTTCAAATTTTTGATGCTGAATTAAATTGCCCTTGTATACTCTTGTAATGTATTGGAACGATTATATGAATCACCTCATAGGACTCCTATGTTAAGCTTCGAGCCAGACCAGGGCTCCTCTGAGCGAACTTCCTATTGGTCGCTTCGTAACAGCGACCAATCAGAACGATGACATTCCCTAGGAGGGAAAGACTCCCATTGGTCCTTAACTAAGCAATCTCATTGGTTGTTAATTGTAAATAGGCATGGCTACATTAGCCCAGTTATGTTTAAAAGGAGCATAAGCTCCCACTGTTTTCTGTTCTGGTTTCTTACTGAGTTGAGTGCTTGTTCGTTACTTCCAATAAAGCTGAATCACTTGCTGAATCACTCTAAGAGTCCTTTGTTAGCGCGATCTAACAATTGGCGATGAGGGTGGGATGTTAGAGCAGGTAGGCAGCCCTGCGGACATCCACACTTTGGACTCGGAAGAAAGCGAGCAGAGCACAGCAGCCGATCCGGCGGAGGCGCCACCAGCTCCGGTGCCCAAGTCTCCCACGATGGCTGGAAGCCAGAAGTTCGAGTGCTTCGAACCTTCCTCAGAAGACTGGGACTCCTACCTATCCAGGTTCGAGTTCCATCTGGAGACACACGACATTACAGACGAGGCCAAGAAACGGGCGTGCCTCCTGAGTTCCTGCGGGAAGGGGACCTTCGACATAGCCAGGTCGTTGGTGGCCCCAACTAATATAAAGACTGTCACCTACGCTGACATCACTGAGAAGCTTAAGGCTCACTATTCTCCACAACCGTCGGAGATCGCCTGCCGGCACGCTTTTTACAAGCGGAACCAGGCCGGAGGCGAGACCATCGCAGATTTCGTGGCGGCCCTTCGCAAAGCCGCACGACCATGTAATTTCCACAACGTGGAGGAAGCCCTCAGAGACCGTCTCGTCTGCGGTCTCAAAGATGAAAGGCTGCAACAGAGGCTGTTCGCCCGCACCACCCTGACCTGGGCAGTGGCCTACGACGAGGCCGTGGCCGCAGAAGCAGCAGATAAGTCCACAAGGGAGGTCCGCCAGAGGATGGCAGAGCCCAGCGTCCACTCTCAGCGAGACAGCGAGGGCGAAGAAGCGGACGATGACGTCAACGCGGTCCGAGGCAAGCGGACCCCAGCGAAGACTACCAACGTCAAGCCTTGCTCCGGTTGTGGCGGGAAACACCAGCGCGACTCCTGTTGGGCTCGTGATGTCGACTGCAGAGCGTGTGGGCGGCGTGGTCATCTGGCCAGAGTCTGCAGATCAGCAAAGAAGGATCCCTCAACTAACAACCGGTCAGCGCAGAGGGGCACTCCAGTCAGCACCCAAGGCAAGACCCGTTCCTCAGCATCGGAAGCAAGCTGCCAGTTGACGGCGACCTTGTCGAGCGCATCGGCCGTAAATCGCACCAGCAGCCAGGGCAAGATCACCGTGACTCCACTCCTCGACGGCCGACCCTGTACAATGGAGGTGGACTCAGGATCGTCCGTGACGGTGATTTCTGCCGCGTCCTGGCGCCAGTTGTTCCCGAACCGAAGCCGGCGGCGGCTCCAGCCTGCGGGAACCAGAGTGTCCGACTTCCAGGGCAACCGAATTCCCTTGGCCGGACGGGACTCTGTTACTGTTGAGTATAAGGGGAAATGTGTTAAACTGTCATTCCTGATTGCAGAGGGAGACCGGGTTAACCTGCTAGGGTTAGATTGGTTTGAGCCATTGGGCATTGGTATTTCTGGGATTAACAGGATGTCTGAAAATAAATGGGGCATGCTGTACGACCTGTTCCCTGATGTATTTGCCGAAGGGTTGGGAAGGTACAAGGGCCCCCCGGTTGCGTTTGACTTAGATCCGTCAGTCAAACCTATTAGGTTGAAGTATCGGAAAGTACCTGTGTCTCTCAAACATAAGGTGGAAAAAGAGATTGACAAACTAGTTGAGCAAGGGGTTTTAGAGCCAGTACCATACAGCAAATGGGAGACCCCGATCGTAACCCCTGTCAAATCAGATGGGTCCATACGACTATGCGCCGATTACAAATGTACGATTAACAAGGCGCTGCAGCAACATTCGTACCCGGTCCCGGTAATAAGCCACATTTTGGCTTCCCTGGGGGGTGGCAAGATTTTCGCCAAATTTGACCTGGCCCAGGCATACCAGCAGTTGCCTGTCACCCCGGAGGCTGCCGAGGCCCAAACAATTGTAACCCACCAAGGGGCTTTTAAAGTGAACAGGCTGCAATTCGGGGTCAACGTAGCACCTGGGATTTTTCAGGGCCTCATGGAACGTCTACTAAGGGGGGTACCTGGCACAGTGCCCTATTTTGACGACGTGCTGATTGCGGGCGGGTCTGAACAGGAACTACTGGACCGGGTTAAAGAGGTCCTCAGGCGTTTTCAAAATGCCGGTCTCAGAGTTAAGCGCTCAAAATGCACGCTCGGGGTGGAAAGTGTGGACTTCCTGGGGTTTCGCATTGACGCAGAGGGAGTCCACCCCACGGATGAGAAGGTATCTGCAATCCAAAACGCCCCCAGGCCGGTGAGTAAGAAGGAGCTCCAATCCTTTTTAGGACTCCTGAATTTTTATCATGCGTTTTTACCGCATAAGGCATCAGTGGCGGCCCCTTTGCACGCGCTTTTGCACAAGGAGGCAAAATGGAAGTGGGGGCAGGCCGAGGAAAAGGCTTTTGTGGGAGTCAAGGAGCTGCTGACATCTAATGCCGTACTCACGCATTATGATGAACACAAGCTCCTGGTGTTAGCTGCTGACGCTTCACCTTTTGGAGTAGGCGCAGTTTTAAGCCATCTGATGCCTGATGGGAGCGAAGCGCCTATCGCTTTTTATTCTAGATCACTATCTGCGGCAGAGCGGAACTATGCCCAGATAGACAAGGAGGGTCTGGCGTTGGTAGCGGCTGTCAAAAAGTTCCATGATTTTATTTTTGGCAGACGATTTTTGCTGGTCACTGACCACAAGCCGCTACTGGGGATTTTTGCGCCCGATAAGCAATTGCCAAACATCATGTCCCCACGCATGCTTAGATGGGCGATATTTTTGCAGGCTTATGATTTTGACTTAGAGCACCGGCCTGGGAAAGCGATTGGGCATGCGGATGCCCTCAGCCGGTGCCCGGTGCCGGACATTGGCGCAGACCCTGCCCCCGCCTGTGAGGTCTTGGCAATTGAGGAGCTTCCTCGACCCCCGGTATCATCCAGGGACATTGCAGCACACACGGCCAAGGATAGCGTGCTGTCCCGAGTATTAAACTGGGTTTGGAGGGGGTGGCCGGTTGGAAGCGTTGAACCGGAGTTCGGCCCTTACAAAAGCCGTCAAAATGAACTATCCATTTCTAAGGGCTGTGTATTATGGGGGAACAGGGTGGTGGTTCCTGACAAACTCAGGACGAGAGTGTTAGAGTCGCTGCACGAGGGTCACCCCGGTATGGTACACACCAAAGCGTTGGCCAGAGGGTATGTCTGGTGGCCGGGGCTGGACAAAGAGATCGAAGAATGGGTACGAGGGTGTCCCAAATGCCAGCAAGTCAGACCCGATCCCCCACAAGCTACACCCCAAGGCTGGGAGTCATCTGGTAAACCCTGGGCCAGATTGCATATAGATTTTGCTGGCCCTCTCCAAGGGCAAATGTTCCTAATTGTGGTGGACGCTATGTCCAAATGGCTGGAGGTCGTGCATATGAAATCGACCACATCACTTGCTGTGATCCATGCGCTCCGCCGACTTTTTGCCACCCACGGGTTGCCTGACGTCATCGTCAGTGACAACGGGCCTCAATTTGTGTCTGAGGAATTTAGGCTCTTCCTCACGCTACAGGCCGCAGTCCGGCCGAGTTGCTAATGGGGCGGGGGCTCACAACTCGGTTAAACAGGTTGCATCCGGATCTCACTGACGAGCAATCCGAGCGTACCACTGCGCAACCGAAGGTGCGCATGTTTGAAAGGGGGGACAAGGTTTTCGCGCGAAATTATGCAAACGGTCACTTATGGCTTCCTGGGGTAATATCCGACTCTGTGGGTACTCGCATGTATGTGGTACAGTTGGCTGACGGTCGAGTATGGCGGCGCCACATAGATCAGCTAAGGAGACGTTGGGCTAAGGACAGCGCTGACTCTCCGACGGCTGAATTCCCCAATGTTGAGTGGAGACCCCCAGAGCAGGCGGTGAGTACCGAAGGGCCCGGTACTGTCCCCGAGTCAGGGCAGACCCCTGTGTGCGGGGCTGAAACCCCAGTAGAGTTTGTGCCTGAACCAGGCTGTAGTGAACCCCACAGTGACTCACAACCTTGTGTGCCCATAGAGCCTGCACCGCTTCGCAGGTCTCAGCGTACGCGGCAGATGCCGACTTATCTAAAAGACTATGATTGTAATAAAGTATTTTGAAACAGTTGATGTACAACAGCATGACTTGAATGTATGTAGATAATAAAACAAATGGATGATGACTTAGCTTAGGGGGGAGGAATTGTAATGTATTGGAACGATTATATGAATCACCTCATAGGACTCCTATGTTAAGCTTCGAGCCAGACCAGGGCTCCTCTGAGCGAACTTCCTATTGGTCGCTTCGTAACAGCGACCAATCAGAACGATACCATTCCCTAGGAGGGAAAGACTCCCATTGGTCTTTATTCTAGCAATCTCATTGGTTGTTATTTGTAAATAGGCGTGGCTACATTAGCCCGGTTATGTTTAAAAGGAGCATAAGCTCCCACTGTTTTCTGTTCTGGTTTCTTACTGAGTTGAGTGCTTGTTCGTTACTTCCAATAAAGCTGAATCACTTGCTGAATCACTCTAAGAGTCCTTTGTTAGCGCGATCTAACAACTCTTGTGCCAAATGATCCTTCAGCCCTTTTTAATGAGCACAACTGTGACTAGTAGTACCCAGACATTCCATACTCATGACCGCATCAACGTTTCCCATCATCCTAGGAGGATCTGGTGAAAAAGACTCTCACAATGAATTTGTTCAAGCCATAATCCAGGATACTGGAGGTGAATGGCTGATTACGTAGATGGTGCCGTTGAGAGGGATTTGGCTTCCTGGACCATAGTATGTACCTCCGACATGAGGGACTGTTGGTTAATGGATGGGGTGCACCTTACAAAGAATGGGAGGAATGTCTTTGCTGGAAGACTGGGGAACCTGATCAGGAGGGCTTTAAACTGAAGCCATCGGGGGAGGGAAGAAAAAGCCTGATGTTGTGCGGCATCCCCAACACTAAGTTCAAGAAAGGGAGTGACCAGAGAATAAATGAACAGGAGAAAGGTGAGTTCAGTAATTTTCCAATAAATTCAAAGGGACCTAAGATAGGAAAGGTTGTCTGTACACTGAAATGTCTTTATACTAATGCACAGAGTATGGGAAATAAACAGGATGAACTTGAACTTCAAAAATGGGAAAGTAAGTATGATCTGATAGGTATCACTGAGACTTGGTGGGATGAGTCACATATATGGAGCACAGCAATTGAAGGGTATACCTTGTTCAAACAGAACAGAATAAACAAAAAAGGAGGTGGGGTGGCACTATATGTCAAGAATGAATACACCTGCACTGAAATTCAGGATTTCGAGAGTTGCCCTGTTGAAAGTGTGTGGGTAAGGATAGAGAGAGGGAAAAAATAAGGGGATATTGTTGTTGAATGTTTTTCCAACTGCAGAGTTTGCTGATTGTGGTTCCTCTGGTTATTGAATAGTAGCAAGCAACTGGGCCTAGTTGAGTCATGTGAGTGGAGTGGTATCAAATCACACAGGCTTGTTTACAGGCTCATGGTTGCCAGCCCCCAATGGGACCTGGAGATCTCCCAGAATTACAACTGAATTTAAGACAATAGATATCTGTCCCCCTGGAGAAAATGACTGCTTTGGATGATGGACTTTATGGCATTATATTTGGCTGAGGCCTCTCCCTTCTTTCAACCTTGCCTTTCTTAGACTCCATCACAAAATTTCCAGGAATTTCCCAACCTGAAGCTGGCAACCCTAGTCAAGCCTGGCACCCAAAAAATCCTCCCTCAAAGGCCAAAATAAGCCTGGAAAGAGGGCCCTGTCCTCTCCTCCTGCCTTTTACTCACTGAAATCCAGCCTGGAATACTGTCGTTGCCTAGCAACAGCCACTGAGGGAGTCTCTTGCTTAAAGCTCCAAGTGCTCCTTCTATCATTTTTGCACTTTTTAAACCCCTCAATGTTTTTTTTTAAGATTTCACATTTTTCTGTAAACCTGGGGCTTTTCAGGTTTGTAGAAAGATCTGTCTTGCTTGTTCACAGCTCTAGTCACCAGATTTAAGTATCCAAAGATTTAACTACTTCACTATTAGTATATAGATGACACCTGTGACTGCTTTTTATAGCAAAATTACATGTTCGGAGTTCCATTCCAGCATCACATCTTGACCCCTAGACTGACTGTCTGAATGGCTTTCTGCCACTGAAGTGCTTTTGTTAAAAAAGACTGAACCATATGAATATGCAGGGGGAAATTCTGATTTTTCTTTCTATCCATCAACCCTAACATTTGCCAAAAACATTGCATATAAACCCAAGTCTTTGGCTGATTATATTTGAAACTCCTCAGGGAACTTAACAAGATGGGGAAAGGATGATAACATAATGTGGACTAGAACAGACTAAACTACAGATTACCTGAGAAGATTAAGTGGCTAAACTCTGTAATCATGATGACCTCTCTCTATGTAATAGAAGCATATCTGGCTCAAATTTGAACCGTGGTTGAATGTGACTATGAAGACTGACTGAGATTTTTTTTTTCACTTGGAGTTTTTCTGTTGCTTGATTAAAAGACTAGGCAGTTCTCTTGAGATTTGCTTCTTTGCTTAATGTGGTGTAATTGCAGCAAAGTGCTTGGTACAGTGGCGAGTGCTATTCTGTAATAAATTTGGGTCACAGCAGAGTTCATCATGTAGTCCTTGGCAACAGAAGATAAAGTGCTGGTTAGTTCATCTCTAGCTTTTAGCCACCATGTCACTGATTTTCCTGTTTAATGATATTAATAGAGCTAAATGTAGGCAAATTGCCTAAGTCCCAAGGTCTTTTCTTTCCCACCGTGCCTGTAATATTTCAGCTAGAGAGAGGATAATGTAACAGTATTCTAAAAGACATCTAAAGTGTTTGTAGCCAAGAAAAAGACAATTAGGCTCCAATCTGATGCTTCCTCCTTCATCCCCTTAAACCCTTTTGTTCTTACAAAGTACACAGTTATTTTTCTAGGAGAAAGCATACAGAAATTATGTAATGTTTTCAAAAATGCTGACTGAGGAAACTAACTGTATGGAAAGTGTTTGGGGACCACTTGACAGTGAAAAGCTTTTTATATTTATATACTTGCTTTCTTTGTGTCTGAAATAATTTTATTCTTTTAATTTACTTGCTAAATTATCACTCACATTAATTCCTAACTGATCACTGCTCCTATTTTATATTTCAATGTATCTGAAGTTCAGCACATCACCTGAAGAGATAACTTCCAAATACATTCTACTGCTATAAGCAGTTGACATCTATCTTGAATAAGACTGAACAAATTTTTGGGGACCACTTATTATGTTTCTTGTGAGCCTACAAGGTCAGTAATTTTATTTAGTGGCAAATATGTAAGACAATGAAGCAGAAATTAAGATTTCATTTTAAGAATACCTGTATTTAACACAAGTGAAAGCTGATGTGTCAAATGTGTTCAAAGAATTTTAGCTTTCCAAGATGCAGAATTCTTTTAGAAGAGAAATGTTGAATGTATATTGAATCCTACATCAATTGAACTATTTAACTAATTTAATTAGTATGTGAGAATTTTCTCATAGTAACAAGGAAAATTAATTCCTTTCCTTACCATTCAAAACAAATTTCATAGGTTTTGAACAGCCATTGCCTAAACTGAGGGTATGTATCAAGAACATGTAATTGCCCTAGAAAGCCAAGATTTTGTATGTGTCTGAGAGGCATATAAAAAGAGATTAGACTTCTGTGGTATCTATGCCAAAAGTTTAAACCTAGATGATTCAAAGGCCCCGGTCACACGGGCAGGAAAATGCGGGGGGGGGGGAGCGTGGCTGTTTGCCCCGGAGCAAAATAGCACGCGGCTGCGTGATCAGACGTCGTGTCGAGGTCCCGTGGTTAGGGGGGAAATGCCGATCACAGGACAATCCTGCGGCATGGCAAAGAAGCGGCCTCCCTAGCAAAAGGCTCCGGGTTTAACCCCTTCCAGGGCTGCAGAGGAATGCAACGTGTTCTCCGTCCGGTCTCATCCAGGAGGAGCTTCAGCTGGGCTGCCCTCCCACCACGCCCCCCTGCACCTCCCCCTCTGCCGCCCGGTGCAGAGAGTTCCTCTCGAGCAGGCCGAGCCAGGAGTGGGGGGTATGGAAAAGAGGAGGGGGCTGTGTTGTTTGTTTTTAAACGAAGTGTGCGCATGCGCCGTTGGGTGCTTGTGTGCATCTCGTGGAGACTTGGGGAAAAAACCTTTTAGCGACGGGACATGGGCGGGCGCCAGATGCCACGACCTACAACCGGAAACGCGGTCAGTGCTCGCCCTTGCCCCGCGGTTTCCGGAAACTAGTACCTTGGAGGTACTAGTTTTTTACCCCGCATCTTCGGCGGGAAGCCTCAGGTTCGCCACGGGAGCTCTACGCTTCCCAGATGTGGCGCTGTGATCGTGCCCGGAAAATCCACCTATCTTCCGTCTCTGTAGCGTGGCTAATGCTCTGTGTGACTGCAGCCTAAGTATACTTTCAGTTGTCTTCATTTCTGCATACATTTCTCCATTTCTCTCCTTCCATCCATCATTTATTTTTATTTATTATTTTATTTTTAAAAAAATTATGCTGCCTTTCAACCTTATCAGGGTCTACAAAGGGGTGAATATAAAAAACTAAGTATTTAAGCAATTAAAATACAGTTATAATTATAACATTAGTCAATTAAAAACACATAAACAAACAACAGTAGAAGGAGATCCAGTAACCATTATTAGGGTATGCTGGATGAAACAAAAATGTTTCCACCCACTGGCAAAAAACACTTATAGAGGGTTTGGAGTTCCAAAGTTTTGGGATGACAACCAACAAGGCTATTTCTTGGGTTGCCACCCATCTAGCTTCAGAAGTTGGGGGCAACAAAACCAGGGCCTCCAAAGATGACTAGAGTGTATGGGTAGGTTCATATGAAAGTTTAGTTATGCCTTAATTAAGAATGCATCCTCACATGTCTCTTGAGAAACCTGTAAAAGGGCCAAGAAGCGACAGTTAGAACCGGATATGGAACAACTGATTGGTTCAGCATAGGAAAAGGAGTACGACAAGGATGTATATTGTCACCTTGCTTATTTAATATATATGCAGAGTACATCATGCGAAATGCTGGTCTGGATGAATCACAAGCGGGAATTAAGATTGCTGGGAAAAAGATCAACAACCTCAGATATGCAGACGATACCACTCTAATGGCAGAAAGTGAAGAGGACCTAAGGAGCCTCTTGCTCAGGGTAAAAGAGGAGAGCGCACAGGTTGGCTTGAAGCTCAACATCAAAAAAACTAAGATCATGGCATCCGGCCCCATCACTCCTTGGCAAATAGAAGGGGAAGTCATGGAAGTAGTGTCAGACTTCACTTCCTGGGATCCTAGATCACCGCAGACTGTGACAGCAGCCATGAAATTAAAAGACGCCTGCTCCTTGGGAGGAAAGCGATGGCGAACCTAAACAGATAATGAAATTACATCATCAGAATGATGAGGCATGTGGTTTTAGACAGAAGAAGAATAGGTAGAAACTGCCCTTTTACCCCTTCTGTAAATCTTGGAAGTGTTTATGTAAGAGTTATGTTTGGGGACTTCAACCAATCCTCTTCTTGTCTACAATTCCCTGGACCACCTTTCTTGTTGATCCTGGAACTCTGACTCACAGGAGAGGTTTCTTGAAGGAGGACTGCAATGAGGGAAGAAGCAAAACATAAATTCCATGAATTCACTTTGTTCATGGATGTATCAGATCTAGCCCAGCATCCATCTACCATTTTTGCAATACATTTTCCTTTAATATTTTTACTCCTGGATACACATTAGTCATGATGTGCTGTATGTGCTTTATAACTGCTACTGTTATAGTCATTATGTTTATATAGTGTAATCAATGTACATGTCACTTCACAAAACTCAACACTTAAAAGGCTTTGAAGTATGAATAGTTCGTGGTGGACTCAGGAGTAGACTGAGAGCTGATGATTTAAGAATGAGAATTGTAGGGGAGAGGTGAATGATTTTGGTGGCAGGGTACTTGATAGAGGAAGAAGAAGAAGAAGAAGAAGAAGAAGAAGAAGAAGAAGAAGAAGAAGAGAATGGATTTATACCCTGCCCTTCACTACCCAAAGGTGTCTTAGAGTGGCTTACAAACTCCTTTCCCTTCCCCTCCCCACAACAGACACCCTGTGAGGTAGGTGGAGCTGAGAGAGCTCTTGACAGAAACTGCTCTTTTTCTAGAACAGCTCTTATCAGAACTACGGCTTGCCTAAGGTCATCCAGCCAGGTGCAAGTGGAGAAGTAGGGAATCAAACCCAGTTCTCCCAGATTAGAGTCCGCGCACTTAACCACTACACCAAACTGGTAAGGTTTAGCAGTTGAAATGGCAGTAAAGAACATGAGGATGCAAAGTAAGAATTTACAACAGCATGTATTGTTCAGTGAATTTCAGAATCTATATACTAATAGCCAAGTTGCTCCCGTGAGTGCGGATCGCTAAATCCGCGCTCCGGGGGCACTTGGGGGGGAGGGGAGGTTTGTGCACACGTGGGGCGGTCCCCACGTGTGCACAAAAATCCAAAAAGTTGAAAAAAATTTCGGGGGGATGTTTAAATCCCCCCGAAAGTGACAGAGCGTCCCCTGCGCATGCGCAGGGAACGCTCTGTAGCTGGCCTCGCTGCCGCACCACCTCCTCCTCGGAGCCAGCCGGCAAAGGGGGGGAGCCCGGCAAAGGGGGGGGGAAGGACTGGCCTCTCCGCCTCATAACCGGGCGGGGGGGAGGACCGGCCTCGCTGCCGCCAGCCCAGTCAGGTCGGAGCCGGGGGGGCACCGGACTCGCTGCCGCCGCCACGGAGCCGGGCGCACGGGGGGGAGGACCGGCCTCGCCGCCGCCGCCTCGGGGAGATCGAGTGGGGGGGATGGAGGAGATGGAGCTCTTCTCCCCCCCCCGAGTATCGCGGGTCCCCCTCTTGTTATTACTATTATGTTGATGAGTAACGAAGCAGAGGTGAAATATTTCTTTTATTTAGAAGACAATGTCAAGTTAAAAATGCATAAATAACATAAAGTGTTTATCAAAAATTCTCTATCAACCAATAGTTGTTATAATTACTTATTGCTTATGTCACTACTACTTCCTTCTGTTTATCCTGTCTTGTCATGTATGTCTAGCAAACAGTCTTGTAGTATTTGAATTTCTTCTTCTTCTTCTTTTTTGCAACTGCCATTAGTTGGGTACTACATTAACATACACCATGTCAGATGTTTTTTCTTGTTCACTTATAAGGTTCCAGATTTGGTGATCTTGAAATATGAGTGTTAACAACAGACTATCTTATCTTTCTACATGTCACTGTCACCAAATAAAGCTCCAGTTACAGGTGATTTGAAATGAACTAGTAGTGGTAAGAGTACCTCTACAGTTAAGCCTACCTTAACATTGAGTCAGTGTTATTTATTTATGATGCTACATGAATCATCTGCACTTTCTCTGATAAGCTCGGGGCTGTGTGTCTTTCATTTCAGGTGACATTTTGCTGCCATTTGCCAGGCTAAGTAACTACTGTGCAATCACTCTGAGCTGATGCATGATCTTTTTTTTTTTTTTTTGCAGAAAATGGATTTTTAAGGCAGCCGAAAAGGCTTTGAGAAGGATATAATTTGACAAAGTAAATTTTTGCTCATCTATGAGAAATCAGCACTGTCTGGCTAAATGTTTTTTTCCCCCTAATGATAGCTAAAAGGATTTCTGCTGAGAATTTGACAATGTGGTTTATTTTTGTGCACAAAGCAAAAACTGATTAGTTTGGAAGAAGAAAGGATTCCTCAGGGCACTGAAAAGCTTGTCTCTGGAATTAAATATATTCTTAGGATTCCCTTACAAAATGCTTGAAAGATGTGTCTTTGCAAAGACAGGGAACAATCCTCCTATTTTCGTTTTTCAAAAAAGATGTTCTATACTGAATTTTTTCCAGTTTGAATCATGTTGGCTGATACACACATTCCAATAAAGAAGATTCTCTTGACCTATACCTCAGATCCAGGGTCTTATCTAGCAGCCTGCAGTTGAGCTTTAATGCACAGGAACAGGAAAAGGTTGATCAGCTTTTGCAGTGGCACTTTACAAAATGTCAAGGCACAGGAGCCAAATTGATATAAACTATCTGCACCCAGACTTCAATATCATTGTACTTATTCATGTATCATAGGACCTGTTGCAGTGATGGATATTTTTCTAGTCCAAAACTTCTGAATTTGCAAAACAAATTCAAGGATATTGCTAAAAAAAAAAAGTGTACTTGTAAAAAACCCCCAACGAGGAGTAATAATACTTTAGATTTTATATAGTCCTTTAGGGTGTTTAAAATATTATTTTGTAAGCCTTATCACAACGCTGAAAAATGGATCATCATTATTAGCTCATACTGCAGACAGGACAGGGAGGTTAAGGGAATTGGGCTCCCAACCCTCCTGGTGAGGCCGCTGGAGAGCACTTTGCCACCCCGGAGGAGAACAGGACGGCAACGGGGTTGTGACGCCATGCATCGGAACCTGGCGGACGTGGAGCCAGCCCTACAAAGGCCAGGCTCTGCTCCCGCCCAAACCAGTCATTGCCTCATGCTCAGCACACTGTCCCACCCTGTTCTTAGTGTAGGCTGTGGCCAGTCACCAGTTAGGGTCAGGTAGGAATTTTTTACCTTCACCCAGGATTGGCTGATGGGTGGAGGTGTTTTTGCCTACCTTGCACTGAGAGCAGTGGGTCTGAGTTTTGGTTGTGGTGGTTGCTGTTAAATAGGTTGGTCACTTGGCAGGGTAGTGCGGGTAAGAAAGTGGAACTGGTGAGCACCTTAAGCCATTTTCCCATTTGGGAAAAAGGAGGTCATCAGGAACAGCCTTTGGGTTTTTACAGCCTAGGGTGAGGAATGATGATCTGCTCTGGGAACCTCTTGGGCAGGCTCCTCCCTGCAAATTGTACGACGTCAGGGTAGGCACTCCTGGGTGGCAAGCAGTGTGCTGGGCTGCTGGTTGTGAGCCAGATTGGTGGTGGTGCAAGACCAGGGCTAGTGGCTCGCCCCATGATGGGGAAGAAGGTGAGTCGGTGAGTGACACCTGCCTTGCCTGTTCCACACCAGCTAAGCTTTCCCTTGCTGTTCAGTTTATATTTCTTCTAAATAGTTAATAAAGTGGCCCTTGTTTGATTCCAGACTGTTTGTTTTGTTGTTCTGACGGGGGGGGGGGGGGGGAGTGGCTAGCATAACAAAGTGCCCAGCGACCCGGCAACGCTGCTGGTTGCCGGGGGCTGCTTTGCCGCCCTGAGGAAGCTGGGCAGCAACAGACCCACGACAACTGGCGTAGTGACGTAGGCGGGAGGTGGAGCTGACCTGGATAACAGCCAGGCTCCGCTCCCAATGATCACTTGTGGATGCTGGAGGACCTTGGGCAATTCATAGTTCTCTCAGCCCCACATATCTCATGGGGTGTCTGTGTGGGGAGGGGGAGAGGAGTTTGCGGGCCACTATGATACTCCTTGTGAAGGGTAGTATATAAATCAATCTCCTCCTTCCTTCCTTCCTCCATTCACTGTTGCGGGTATGGTTTAAGCTAGGATTTATAAGGGAACTAATCTCTGTAATAACCACTTTCAGGGCTTTTTGGGAGAGGATGTGTCTCAGGGACCATCTGCTTGGCAGGCAGAGGGTCCCAGGCTCAATCTCCAGCATTATTAGTTATAGGATTTGGCAGTAGGTGATGTGACAGACCTCTGCTTATGATTTGGAGAGCCTTTGCCAGTCTGAGTAGGCAATTGTCTCAGGGGCTTCTGGGAGTTGTAGGCCCAGCCACCTCTACAGCTAGCCAGGCTCCCTGGGCCTGCTAGGCTGTGCTTGCACAGGCCAGATCATGATAGCAATACTCAATTCAGCAAGCTTGAAAGCGTAGAGTGCTATTGAAGGGGCTTTTCCTTATTTGAAATAAATAAAGAAAGATAAAATAAATACATAAAAATGGATTACCTACAATGCGGCATGGCTTATTTATATTTGAGGCTGTAGACAGGGATTTATTGTTCCATAGCATGTTTACATGGTTTTATTCAGGGAAAAATACTATAAATTGCCAGTTATTCAGTTTATAATATTTGGCCTTAAAGTAAAGGGATGTATTTCTGGTGTAGTGATTAAGAGCAGTGGACTCTAGTCTGGGGAACCAGGTTGAGGCCACATACCTCCACATGAAAACTGCTGGGTGACCTTGGGTCAGTTACAGTTTTCTTGGAGCTGTTCTCTCAAGAGCGGTTCAAGAGCGGTTCTCTCAGGGCTCTCTCAGCCCCACCTACCTTAAGGTTGTGTCTTTTGTAGGGAGAGGAAGGGAAGGAAATTGTAAGCCACTCTGAGTGAAGAGCGGGGTATAGATCCAGTCTCTTCTTTCCTGAAGAAGCCTTTAATGGTATCTAACTGTAAACTATTAATAGAAACAGAAATTTTGGTGTGGGAGTGCAGCCAATGGGAACGGCTACTTGAAACTGGGTTGCTCAACATGGCACTTAGTTTGTGGGGGTGAAATCAAGTGTAATTTGAATGTAAAACAACTGAACTTTTAATGGTTTCCTTCTTTGAAGGAATCCTTACCAGCAATCAGCAACATGTGACATAGACAGTGTGAATGCACACTGAGTTGGCAAAACTGGGTTAGTCTTTGACATGTGTTAGTACCTTATGTTTTCTGTTTTAGCAGAGATATGGTGTGACTTCTAATCTGATGCTGTGATCTGGGAATCTGACAGCTGGCACGTCATTGGTTTGGTCCTAATGAGCGTTCTTCACAGATTTAATAGTGAATTTGTCTTTAAGGGGATGTCCAGTGAGTTGTCAGGGCCTAGGTGAGTGGTGTCAGTTACGACAGGCTGTGGGAGGTGCCAGCTGGGATGCAGCAGTGCAGCCACGGCAATAGGAAATGAGGTGGATGGCTTCCAGGGAGGTTCCAGTGGGTCAAGGGTTAAGCAGGACCTATTGGAGGACCAGCATGGCTTGGGAGGCCAGACAGCTGTTCTGCCCACACACTTGGGAGGAATGAAACTACTTCTAGACCTGGCAGCACAGCATTACTTACATATAGGTAAACAGGTGCCACTGGAGCCATCTTCACATACAGCCTGCATGAATGTGCATACATCAGATTGTAAGAGGGAGCCAATGCACATTTCTGTGTGCTTGTTTTGGTCTTTAGGATAGGAACCCAGTTTCTATTAAGAAATGAGAGGTACTGTGCACTCTTCAGGGCAAGGTTTTTTAGAATAAATAAATAAATACCAAAAGAAGCAAACAAAATTAAATTATACAGGCTTTTAAAGTGACACCACATTGTAAATTGGCAGTATCACAATTTTAAAGCTGAACTCACTGGTTGGCTATGATGGTTCTTAGCGGTTATTAAAGAAGCATTTCATATGCTTAGAAGCATTTCAACATGCCTTATTGGGGCGGTCCCTTGACTTTTAAAACAATGGATGCCTCCCTGTTCAGGTCTGCTTGCAATAGTTGGAATAGTTCATTCGGAACCCCCAGGCACTAAGAGAATTGATCCAGTTCTCCTCTAGTGTTGTTTCCACAGTTTGACAATCTGGGACCAGATCAGATCTAGGGACCAGATCAAAGATGCTCTCTTCTGACATAAACTTTAGCCAGTTACACTTGCAGGCCTCAGTTTCCTATCTGTCAGGGTGCTGGGTTGCCAGAGGATCTGAAGAGAAAGAGTCTTCTCTGTTTAATAGAGACTGAATGCATGGAAATGCACAGATGTAGTTTTGCATGGCATGGAGGTAAATAGCTTCACTGGATAATTAACATCCCTTTAAAGGGCTTCCTTTGCTACCCAGGAATATAAATACATTATTTCATTTGATCAGTACAAACATAAGACCTATGAACGTTGGGGAGTGTCTTGCAGATCACAATGACTGTGTAAATGTAAACATGGCTGTGTAAATGTAGTGAAATTTCTAAAGCATTCTATGAAGGTCTTGGCAAAAGGGAGCTTGAGAGGACCACAGGCAACCCATTTTCCTGGCAGTGAAAAAAGGGTCAATTTTGCAACCTGGGGTGTCGCTGCACTTCAAGTTATGAAGATGGTTACCACTTTAGGCATGTGGATGGAACTCCGCTGACTGGGCATCAGTTTACGGTGGTTAGCGCTCGGGCTTTGGGTGGGTTGGGCCTTTCACGGGGTGAAGTTCAGACCTCATTCTTCTTGGTTCAGTGTCACTCCCACTGCAGCTGCCCTGGGCTATGTGCTCCCTTGCCGTACGGTAGTGTCACAGGGATCCTTCAGATCAGGACCAGGTCACTGCACTCCAGTTTGGGGGGTAGCATTTTGGATCAGTGAGCTAGTGGTGGGCTTTCACCTAGCATTCAAAGAATGGAATTGCATAGTTTAAAGTTATTAATGAGGTTTTTATTTCAGGTGCTGCTGGCCACGGGGCGAGATGAAGAGTCAATGTCTGCGGCCACAGCACAGTCTTTTGGGCCACCCACTGGGCCAGGAGGACACCCTGGCCATGAAGCTACGAGCTGAGATGGCCCAGAGTGCGGATAGTCCAGCTGGCATGGCCCTTGTGTGACAAGCTGAGGCTGTCCTTGCGATGATAAGTGCAAGATGGCCCAGAGTGCGGATAGTCTGGTTGGCTATTCTGACTCGCCATAAATGACAAAGACTACTTCTGAGGAAGTTGAATGAAGACTCAAAAAATGAAGACTCAAGCCAGAAGCTTCGTTAATGTATTGTG
This sequence comes from Gekko japonicus, assembly GCF_001447785.1. NCBI lineage: Eukaryota > Metazoa > Chordata > Lepidosauria > Squamata > Gekkonidae > Gekko > Gekko japonicus. Next base: position 204,614 of record NW_015163663.1, on the reverse strand, counting down.
ATTCTCTTTATGTATTGTGATTCTCTTAGATATATTGGAATTTTTATGTATAAACTGATAGGTGATTTTTCTATGAATTAAAAAAAATTAAAAACTAAGCACTTTAAATGTTGATTTACACTTTATAAATATTTGTATACAATTTCAATATAGTATTAATTGCATTATACAAAACATCTCCCTAGTTGTTCCTATAGGCTTGCTTGCTGGCGCCACTCGGGACCAAGGCAACAGTTCCTTGGTCGTCCGCCGTGATGAGCTCTGAGGGGCCAAGGCAACAATTCCTTGCCCATGTAGTGATTCAGCTTGATGGTTCTGTGGGGCTGCCTACCCACTGCATCCCATCCTCGTCGCCATTTTTATGAACTGAGATCAAGGCAGCTCTTAAACAAGGTGATTTATTCAGCTCATAAGTCAACACAGGACAAACATAACACAGAACAAGCCAACTTTATACGTTTTGAATTGGTAAAACCACACCTCTAAAACAGCTAAAGTCCAATAAGAATACTGCGCTTAGAACAAATGGGGATTGTTCCCGTCGAAGTCAATGTCTCTCTGGATTGGTCTGCTTGCCAATCCTGTTCTCACATAGCAGGCTATGCATCTAGCACATAATACTAACTGAATACATAACAGGAAGACTGATGCAGAGGACACAGGCAAAAGTTCCAGATCCCTGTCCAAGAGTAGTAGTTTATCTGCTTTGCCAATTTGAGAGGGGTAAACGTTTTCCTTTGATAAGTAGGCCTTTCCAGCTCACCTGCTTTACCAGGACAAAGGCAAAGCCTTCTATTACTGGGAATTCTATGCAAACTGCATTTAACACAAATGCACTCCAAAACCTTTCAAGGGGAAATTTGTGCTTGAAACAAGTGCATGATAGGGCTAGTCCTTTGGAGGGGCTCGGTATAGTAGACAGTGAGGGAGACAATACTCAAGTTTGAAACTTTATTGAACATAAAATTAACTGAAGGAATAAGTAGAAGGAGAGGCAGGGAAGAGCATATAGATAGAGCAATATAAATACCTAAATTTGAGAATACTGAGCTATGAGTGATTAGACGGCATATGAAATAACACAAGCATTTGGGGACTAATCAACAAGAAGCAAACAAGATTTTATTTATTTATTTATTTATTTATTAAATTAGACTTACTAGGCTGCCCTTCCCTGGGGTGGGCTCAGAGCAGCTCACAACAAAATAATATACACAGGGCTATTTTTGGGAAGGAACGTACAGGAACAGAGTTCCAGCTGGCTTCAGAGTTGGCCATGCCCACTACAGCCAAAACCTCTGCATTCGTGGCTACAGAGGGAAGGCCTGGAGGGTGACCCCCCCCCAGCAACCCTGAGGTGGGCAGGCCAGGGGGGGGCCTGAAAGGATCAGGGAGGCATTTAAATCCCTCCTCGTGCCTTCCCCGGCCTGTCCAAGGGCCAGCTTGCCCGTGCTCACCACCACCACGGGGTGCCCAGGCAAGGCAAGGGAAGGCAGTTTAAATGGCCTTTCCTTCCCTTCAAGGGGGGGCTTGCCCAGGCTCCACGCAGCCATGGGGTGCCTGGGCAAGCCAAGGGAAGGCATGGGGTGTGGCCTAATATGCTAATGAGATGTGATGTCAGGGTGTGGCCTAATATGCTAATGAGTTTCTGCTGTTAGGTGTGGCCTAATATGCTAATGAGTTCCTGCTGGGCTTTTTCTACAAAAAACCCCACTGCATATCTCAATTTAAAATAGAATTAAATAATCTGGCAGTTTCCAGTAAATAAAAACACATTACCTTCATTATGTAAGATGGCGGGAAAGAAATCCCACTCCCCCCGCCTGCCTGGGGGGAGGGTTTCAAGGGACAGAGAAATTATATAAAGGTGCCAATCATATAAAGATGATTCCTAGTAAAAGCCATTCTAGTTACACTAGATGTTTTCCTCCTCAAACTAGTCCAGAGATGGAAACCACCCTCCCAGAAAAAAAGAGAAAAGTGTACTGGTTGTCCTAAAGGAGAGAGAGGGTGCTTGTATAAAAGAGGAATCAGAAAATCCCTGGCAAGGAAAGAAATGGAGAGGGAAGCTATGAGAAGTCAAGACTGCAAAACTGCTGGCATAGGATCAGTGAATGGTTCTCTAACAAGGAGAAGAGTGGGAGGAGACTATGGGAAAACACTGGATTGTACAGACAGTGGCAGAGGATTAGGGAGTGGCTGAGCGAAAAAGAGGGAAGAGAAGGGAAGATACAGCAAACATAGTTCCCTCTAAGCTATGCTAGGGGGCATTGGCACACAAAACTTTAGATGCCAGCTCAGAGGTTTCTGTTTCTGCATACAAAGTTCCCCACTACATTGGAAACAATGGAGGATGGGGGCACTTCCTTCTGGGGCACATAGAATTGGACCCCTTGGTCCAAACGTTTTGAAAGTTGGGGGGATTTTTAAAGAGAGGCACCAGCAGCTATGCTGCACATTCGGTGCCTCTACCTAAAAAACAAGCCCCCAAGAGCCCCAGATATCCCCAGATCAATTCTCCATTATAGCCTATGGGGCCTATTGACTATAATGTCCCCATAGGCTACAGTGAAGGTGGATAAAATGATTTTTTGCACAACCCTATTGGGCTTTTCAGTATGATTTGTAAGCTGCCTTGAGTCACATTGAAAAATGGGATATAAATATTTGAACAAATAAGTAGTTTGGGCAGGTTGATAACATTTAAGCAACTTCCTATTTGTTAGGTTAGGCAGAGTTCTAAAAGTGATTGTACCTCCTCTGTTCTACTTGACCTGTAATGCTGCTTGTCATATTTCACTAAAATAAATCAGGAGATGAGCCTTCCTTTCTGACCACACTGGGTCTGGAAAAAGGCTGGTAAGGCCTCCTCCTGACCCCTCCCCAGCCATGTGTGCCTAAGGGGGCAGGGCACATTTGGGACTGGGCGCCCCCTTCTCAGTCCCCCTCATGGTTACACATGTGGTGTGAGATGCTCCAGAGGTTCAATCAAAGGATACATTATTTATATTCTTCTGGTACATTCAGCCACTTGACTACTTCCTCTTGAAGAACCTCTAGGGGATTTCATGCATCTCTGTGTGGCTGCAATACTGTGGTTGCAATATTGGATGATTGGAAGATCAAATTAGGAAGGGTAGCATGGAAGCTATAGTTCCTCACCCGTGACACATCACCAGTTGGACTAAACGTCCTGCAGAAAAGAAAAAGTAAGACTTTGCATATTTGGAAGCCAGGACTGTCCTGCCAGATTTTTACACATTGAATAATATTTGAATACGGTATATATACATGTGTAAAATCCATAATCTGCAGGTTTGAACAGCTTGATTGGTATGAGCTAAAACAGAGAATGAGCCACACAATTTAGCCTATGTGTGAATGTGTCAAAAGATACAATCTATTTAAATATTTTGCTCATGTAGGTTCCTGACAGGACACCGAAAGGACATAATATTAGAAAAATTTAACAAGTAACTACCCCTTTGTGTTAAAAATGTTAACATTAGGGAAATGTGTTCAAAACTGTTTCCTAGTTTAGCTTTACAAACATTGTTGGACATTTTAAACATTTGGAGAAGCAAAAAATTGAATGTTTTGTGCCAACCTACAAGCAACAATTCTGCATTTAATATGCTCCATGAACTAGAAAATGAAAGTCACACATTGTACTGTAAAACAAGCTCATACATTATTAACAACCAGACCCTAACTCTTTGTATGGCAGTAACTTGTCAAATTGTGGACATTTGTAGACAGTTTTTGTATAGGTTGCATATTTCTTTTTTTCCATATCAGAGTACATGCAACCAATCCCGCCTGTCAGCAAAATTTCACAGCAGTAAACAACTTCAGGCATAACTTCTTATCCCCCAAATTGCATTCAGATTCTGTGTCACTTATTGTTAAGGGCCAGAAATTTTTAGCTGCTTGGCATTCAATTCTATTAACCCTTGAGGTGTATGATGTAACAACCAAAAGTATCAGTCATTAGGAGAGAAAACTTTCAAGTCTAATTTAGTGCTAGGATCATTACCTCTCAGATTTTAGGTATCAAAATGTTTTCATGAGAGACATGAGCAATAGAAAAGGTGTGCTACTTCCTTACAGACTTCCTTACAGACTTCCTTACAGACTTCTCAGGGCAGTTTTGTACAGGTAGTACTACACTAGTCACAACTTTAACCAGACTTTTTTGAAGCAAGACTATCATGCACACTTCTTCCCCTTATTCAGCAGAAAATGTAAAAGCAGTGACTCATGGAAGCTTTTACCCTACCACAAATTTTGTTAGTCTTTAAGGTGACAATAGAAGGAGGGTGCCTGTGTGGTGAGGGCCTTGGGGACATTATTTCAACCAAATACAAATAATTATTACAACTTGTGTATGATGACAGTGGTATTCTTGGGAAGGGTTTATTTCATAGGCATTATCTTTTAGTTATTGCATTATGTCCCATTTCAGACTATAGTCTAGACGAGAGAAATGTGAGGGTGTAGTCATGTGGTGGTTAAAATAACAGTTTAGAGTGAGAAGCCCCAGGTTCAACTTCTCTAAGACATGATACTCACTAGGTAGGGTTCCCAGCCCTGCAACAAGAAATGCTGGGAAACTTTGGGGGGGCATGTCTGGGGAAGGTGGAGTTTTGGGGTGTAATTTATTTAGACAGCAATGAAATCCATTTGTGAAAGAAGAAGAAGAAGAGAAGATATTGGGTTTATACCCCGCCTGCCCTTCACTACCCAAAGGTGTCTCAGAGTGGCTTATAAACTCCTTTCCCTTCCCCTCCCCTCAACAGACAACCTGTGAGGTAGGGGGGGCTGAGAGAGCTCTTGACAGAAACTGCTGTTTTTCAAGAACAGCTCTTATCAGAACTATGGCTTGCCCAAGGCCATCCAGCCAGGTGCAAGTGGAGGAGTGGGGAATCAAACCCGGTTCTTCCAGATTAGAGTCCGCACACTTAACCACTACACCAAACCACTACACCAAACACCCTTCAAACTCTATATCTATTTCAGGTAGAACGACTTTTTTCTGTGGCACCCACCTTTTGTTTGTTTTATTAAACTTGTTGCTATATTGATATACCAATATTTTAAATTGAAAGGTTCTACAAACCCTTTGTGCCTTGCTGTCCCTGTGTACTGTTGTAATCTGGTTAAAAGAAAGCAGCCCGTGGAGCTGGGCAGGAAAGATGATCCAATTTAGAGGAACTACAACTGTTAAAGTAGTCATTCATTGCTGAACTATCAAATGTATGACTGGAAAGCAATTTAGGGTGAATATCACCATGAGGGATAATTCATTAGGGGGATTGTGAAAGTGTAAAGGCACTTAACCTTAACATGAACAAACAGGTAATTAGCATAACAGAATTATGAAGAGAAGCTGTGGCAAGGAATTCCACAGTGCTGCAGAACCTAGGATAGCAGAGTGGCTGGAAGGCAAGGAAAAAGTGAGGGGGCACATATAGCAAGACATTGGAACACTTTTTTTTATAAAGGAAAAAAAAGCTAAAGGTGGGGAGGTAGCACAACAGACTTCCCAAATTGCAATCTGCCTCAACTCAGAAGCGCAACAATAACAACAGCTCAGATCAAAACAGTTTCTGGGAAATATGGATTAAGGATCAATGAATAGGGGTAGGGCAGAACGCAGTAAGCTGGGCTGGGAGAAAGAACCCAGGAGAGAGCTGTTGGGAAGGTGAGTATTGTTGTTGGAGTGGGGTTGCCTTTCCTAAACTGCTTAACTGCTGGGGAGCATTAACTGAGGTTGCTTTGTAAGAGGACAGAGTTTGAGGGTGAGGGGGTGCTTTAGCCTGCTGGAGAATGGTGTTTTTGTCTGAGTCTCTTTGGGTCTTTTATCTGGTCTCTTGCTCTGCTGTTGCTGCTGGGAGGCAGGGGCTGTGGGCCTCTGCATTGTAAGGCTCCTCCTAGACAAAGTCATGAGCCTTTGTTGTGATCTGAAGGGCAAGAGTCTAAGGATTCTTGGCCTGTGGCTCTTAGCCTGGGACAAGGCCTGAGGATCCTGTGTCATCCTAAATACCTTTAAACCCCTAACTAGTTACTAAGGTAGAAAGCCAGCAGGAGAGTGGGGACTAGCCAGTGTTTTGCAGAGAGTACCACATGTACGATTATCTACCTACTGGGTGGAAATCTTGGGGATATGCTCACTATATGGAGCTCGTTGCTCTCAGGGAGCAGGTTCATTCCCTTGAAGCTATGGTTGCCAAACTGGAGAAGCTGAGGCAGAGAGAGAGGTTTGGGGAGTAGACCCTCAGGGACTTACCAGAACAGTCCCACTCCTGTGCTGACAGCTCTTCTGCTGTTGTGGAGAGTAAGAATCTTGAGGTCTGAGGGTATCAGTGTGAGAAGGAGAGATGTGATCCCTTAGAAGGGATCCCTTTCTTCGGCAACCTCGTACCTAGGATACCCCTGGGGGGTTGGGGGGAGGTGGCCTTCTGGTAGTGAGTGATTCGATCATTAGGAATATAGAGAGTTATAGAGGAATATAGAGAGATGGTTTGACTGCATGTTGACTTCCCTGGGTACACAACAGCTGGTGCAAAGGTTGCAGACATCATGCGCTGTCTACATAGGTTAGTAGATAGCACCGGGGGAGGAGTCAGCAGTCATGGTGCCCATTGGCACCAATGACATTGTGAAATGCAGTCATGTGGTCCTAGAGGAAAAATTTAGGTTATTAGGCAGAAAGTTAAAGGCCAGGACCGCAAAGGTAGCATTCTCAGATGTACTGCTGGTTCCACATGCAGAGCCAGCTTGAAAGGCACAGATCAGGGGTCTAAATGTGTGGATGTGAAAGTGGTGCCAGGAGGAGTGGTTTAGATTTGTTAGGCACTGGGGAACTTTCTGGGACAAGCCAAACCTGTACAAAACAGGCAGGCTTCACTTGAACCAAAAGGGATCCAGGCTGCTAGTGATTAATATCAAAAAGCTGGCAGAGCAGCTTTTAACCTAATCCTGGGGGGAAAGCCAACAGAAGCGAGGGAGCCTCTGGTTCAGGACAAGTGAGTCCAAAGGGATGATTGCATAAACACTCAGGGTAATATTGATAGGAGCATAATAGAGCTTGGGAGTGAGGGCACAATGGTGCCTACCAGTTTGCAGTGGAGCTTCGCATCCCGCAGACCCCAGACGAATTGTGTCAGGATGTTCTCCTCCACCTTCGTGAATCCACAATCCATCACGTGTTGGTGGAGGTCAGCCATGAAAGTGGCGGCTATCTCACTGGGCTTTTGGAGGTGCGCTTCGAAGTCCATGCGTTTGGCCATTGTTGTGGACTTTGGCGTGTAGTACCTTGTTAAGGCCGCAATGATCTCATCGTAGGTATTCTCCTGGATCGTCTTGGGTACCAGGAGGCTTTTGGCAAGATGAATGGTGGCCACCCCACATGTTCTGAGGAGTAGCACCTGTTTCTTGCCAGCATCGGTGACCTCGTGGTAGGTGAAGAAGCAGGTGAGCTGGTCTACCCATGATTCCCAGAACTCAGGGTGTGTGGGGTCAAAGACCTCGAGGTGTCCCAGAGTGACACCCATGACTCTTGAGCGAAGTGGGGAGCGGTGTTCAGGGGAGCGGGGCACATTGCAGTGCTGCCCAGGAGTGATGCGTGGCATGGTGACTTCCACTTGGTCGATGTTCGGTGCTGTGCTGGGTGAAGAGTCAGGCTTGATCATTGGGATCCCACATTCATCGCCAATATAAAGTACTGAGGCTGATGCATTGAAGAGTGATTACAGCTCACATTTTATTTAGTTACATTAAGATTTTGAGAATTTTTAGCCAGCTCACAGGCCGGTTTATATTCCCAATTCACACCACACCCACACACACACAGACACCCACGATAGGGTATTTACAGTGCACCCCTAGACCCATAGGTCCCTTCTAGGATCCTAGCTTCCCGATAGGTATGTACTAGAATCTGTTCTGGCTATTGTCTTTGGAGATGAAGCTCGGGCCCTTCGCATGACCACTTGTTGGACTGACCGCATGCGCGGACTTCCCTGGGTACACAACAGCTTTAAAGCGAGATTAGATAAATTAATGGGGGAGGATAAGTCTATCAATGGCTACTAACCATGGTGACTGAGGTGAACCTCCACATTCAGAGGCACTAAGCCTCTGAATCCCAGAACAAGGAGGCAACATCAGGGGACAGCCTCAGCCTCTATGCCCTGTTGTTGGCTATCCAGAGGAACTGGTTGGCCACAGTGTGAGACAGGATGCTGGACTGGATGGACCATTGGTCTGATCCAGCAGGGCTCTTCTTATGTACTATGACAGGAATATATCATTCAGCTGTGTCAAAAAAAAAAAAAACCCAATTATGGCTGACTTCGAAAGCCCAAGTGGGTTCAATAGCCTTTATGAAGGATCCCTTAGTTTCAATAGGGAAGTAGGACTAAGGTGTTCTAAAAGCTTTATGGAAATGAAAAAAGTGGGTTTTGAGGAAGTATTTACAGGAAGAGACATACGTGGCATCATGCAGATGTTTTGGGAGGCAGTTCCATGTATGAGCAAGGAAATAAATGCATTTCCATGCTACCTACTAGTTCAGTCCATATGAGATCACTAAGGGTGCATTCAGACACGGCGTTTGCAATGGTATAGGTGCCGGTTGCAATCAGTGTACTTACCGGCGTTCACACGTAGAACATCTGCCTTCCATCCCTAACTGTTGCAAAGCCCTTTACACCGTTGTACTCTGCCACTAGGTCCCCAAGTGGTGGTATCCTGAGTACAACGGTTGTAATCGCTGTACCCCCATCTGATCGCTCTCCACCGTTCCAGAGCCACTTCCGTTCGGAAGCCCGAGGCTTCTGATTTTCGCCCGCCATTTTTTTGTTAGGTTGCCGATATGCGCTTGGGCAAAGCTTCGCCCCGGTGTTTGTTTTTTTAAAAAAAGAAAAGGCCCTTAGTTTAAATTTCCAGAGGAGTCCGGGACTTCAGGGAGGCCAGTTTGGGCTTTAAACTTTAAAGGTAAGTCCTTACCTTTAAACTTTAAATGTCATACGGGGTGTTTTGAGCATGTGCAAAGATTGCCATTCTGTGGATGGCTGCCTATGCGCATGTTCAAATTGAGGGTTTTTTTTAAAAAAAAAAACAACGCCGACGCCCGCAGCATGTGAACGGGCATACAGCGATGGGCTCTGCTGTGATGGAGGTAAGTGTGATCACATTTCAGCCGGCATAAACTGCACCGGTTCCAACTGGTACAGTTTATGCCGGCTGAAACGCCCCGTCTGAACGCACCCTAAGTGTGCTAAACATCTGCAGACCTGTCAGGACTTTGTTGCCAGAGGGAAATGAGAGGATGCACCTGAAATAAAAGGCTTCCAGTTCAGTGACAGAGCACATGGTTTGTACATATAAAGTTTCACTTTCTATCTTCAGGCACTCAGCTAGCACAAAATGAAATATCTCTGTCTGAGTCTCACTAGACATTTCTGTTGGGTAGTAATATAACCAAACTGTGCCCTGGCTATCCCACGATAGTCTGATCTCATCAGCTCTTGGAAACCAAGTAGGGTAGGCCCTGGCTAGTATTTGAATTGGAGACCTCCAAGAAATACTATTGTTGTGACACAGCGGCAGGCAATGAATATCTCTGAATATCTCTTGCCTGAAAACCCTACAGGGTCACCATGAGTCAGCTGCAACTTGACAGCAAAAAAAAAAGTAATACTAAGCACAACTCTTTAACATGAACCTGAGTCCTAGCTCTGTAGAGTGATGCTTTGCTTCTATAAGATCATTACATTTTTTGTCCATAAAGTAGAAGGCAGTAAACTATACAATATAATAAAGGAGAGTTGAAAGTATATGTAAAAGTAAAAGTGTGGAAACATTCCTAACCTCAATCAAGTTCTCTATTTATCTTTGGAAAAGATAATGCCCAAATGATTAAACTATTAATAAAAATGCAGGGGCTTATTATAGCACTAGATAAATGGATATCTTCTATGATTTAAACATTGGTATTTGGATTTCTATCACTGTCCACTTTTTATGGTTGTGAGCCATAGAAGAGGTCAGATTGAGGAGTGTGCATATATCTGGTCCAAATATATACTCCCAAAATACCTTATCAATATTTTTGGACATATTTGGGCTCTGGATTGATATTTGGTAATCCTGGCAATTACTGGTGTCCCTATTCCAAATTTTCCTGGAAATATTTGGGAATATCTGGGGCCAAAAATCTGGATGTTGTTGTTTTTGCATGTTTCCTAGATAACAGAAGGGGGGAGGGAGAGAGGGAAGCCGCTCTCACAGGCAAATAAGATCACATGTAAGGGGGAACTTGGTTGGTTTTGTTGGGATTCTCTGGTTTGATATTGGTTCAGTTGGGCTTGGGTTGGATTCAGTTTGACATTGGTTTTGTTGGGCTGTAAATAGTGTTCCTTCCCCTGCTTCAGTTGGTTTGGCTTATGTACTCTGGTTTGGCATCGGATGTGTTGGGCTTGTCATGTTGGCCAATAGGTTCTGCTCAGATTTTGTGGTCTGATGTTGTTTCTGTTGAGCTTGTTGTTTCTGTTTGCATTGAGAGACTTTTGGCCAATGGTTGCTTGCTTTTTGTGTGCATTTCACTGTTATTTGCCATGGAGAAAGCATTGCATCCCCCCCCCCCATAGGAAACAATAGAGGATGGCCGTGGGCATCTGTTCAGGGGCCAATATAATTGGACCTCTTGGTTGAATTCACTTCAAACTTGGGGGGGGGGGTGATCCTTAGTAGACAGGCAGCACTAAGGGTGCAAAAAAAAATCATCAGTATTTTCCCAGTCCGGGTCTATTTGGTATTCCCAAATATTCCTGAAACCCAATAGCGGTATTGTGTTGGAATTTGGGCAAATATTCAGGAAACTTGAATTTATTCAGCTCCATTGTATCCCATTTGCCAAGTCCCGCCAAAAGGGATTGGTTGGGAGGCTGTTAGGTTGACATGGCTGAAAGGGGGGGGAGTGAAAGGGATCAATAAAATGGTATTTAGCCATGTAAACCTAACAGCGGGGTGGGTGAGCCTATCCACTCTTAAGCTGACATGGCTGCAAGCCAATTCATCAATCCCTTTTCCTCCCCCCTCACTTCCAAGTAGGGGGAGTAAAAGGGATCGATGGAATGGCTTTTAGCCATTTAAACCTAACAGCAGGGTGAGTGAGCCCATCCATGGTTAGGCTGATGTGGATGGAAGCCAATTCATTGATCCCTTTTGCACCCCTCTCTTTGGGGTGGAGTGAAAGGAATCAATGAATTGTCTTCCAGTCATGTCAGCCTAACAGTTGATGAGCTATCAACCCTGCTGTTAAGTTTAAATGGCTAAATTTTCCCAGTTCACGCCTATCTGTAGTTTTGCAGTGGCATGACTGGGCAAGTAAACTCAATCTAGCTGTGACCGAATAAATGCTGAATAATATCAGTTTTTTAATCGGATGTGGCCATTTTGGTAGCCAAATCAGATTAGAGAATCTGATCTGGCTAAATGAATACCCCAAAAACACCAATTATATACCGAGCATGCACCCCTAGCACTAATGTTTTATATGAATCTTTGCATGCTGGGCCAAGCAATGTGAGCCGCCCTGAGCCCACTTGCGGGGAAGGTGAGCTATAAATGTAATCAAATAAATAAATAAACTCTGCTGCAATTTCAGGGTAATTTGCTTTTTAAAAAGCCCCCTGAAAATATTCCCCTTAGGGAATAGTGAACCTGAAGGGGGGGGGGGGGGGGTTTGATTACCAAACTGGTATTTGGGACCTGAACAAGCTGGAAGACCTATGAAGGAAAAGGAGAATAACAACTCAACCCAAAATATGCTGATAATGCTGCAAGTGTCAAGCTACGGCAGATAAAACAATGTCAAAATAAATATTTATTATATGGTGTACACAATAATGAAAGTTGAAAACATAAGGCCTGAATTAGAATCAAAACAACCTTTACTTACGCTGTAATAATTTCTCATACAAAGGTGATGGAACATGTCAAATAACCAACACAAGATCATAAGCATTTCAGCCTCAAAGCCTTTCCTCAGGGCTCAATAATGCATACTTAAAAAAAAAATCCAGTAACTATTATATATCAATCCTGATGAGGTATCATTATTTCATATATTGTGTGGCATGACGTAAACTTATAAAGCAGGCCATGGATCTCTTCACATGGTAGCTGCACTCTCACGTAAATCGTCATTGATGTAATATTCTGGTTTCAGGTTTAGAATATTCCTGGATGTGTGTGTCATCAACCAGCAACTGAAATCAAAATGCTTCCCCCCACCTTGGTTCTTAATGGTTGCCCATAAGATGTTTAAGGATTTAAAATGTTTCTTAAAGAATAGCATATGTGAAATACATTAAAATGGCTTGTCATGTACAAAATAATTTGCCCCCACTCTTGGATACCTTTCTTGTTTTCTTGTTTATTGAGTTGGTAGCATGTGGGTAGTTTCAGTTGATCTTGCTAGCAATGAAAAATGAAAACATTTTTACAGTTTTTCATAAATGTGCATCTCTTCCAAAATATGGTTTTAATTGCAGCTGGTAATGTTTATATAGCCAAGACTCAGATACAGGTAGTGAGGTAGGAAGTGAGTTCATAATGACATCATGTTTCTATTCTACTCCTGATTATTGTGGGGGATACCAATAGAGCATATGTTCTGAATAAAAGACACAAAATTAAATTAATTTATTTAGTTTTATTCAGTTTTTATAGTTTTGTGTTGTAAAATGACAGATGTACTGTTACCTGGAACATATGTTCCATTTATGGGGAAATTCTGGTGCAAAGTGTCCTTTAGGGAGTGATAACAAATAGTATAACCTTTACATCATTGTTTTCTCAGCTCTAGAGGTTCTGCCTCAAGTATAAATAATTTTGATGGAAAATTTGAGGAAGACTGCCTGGATATGGTAGCTTGTGATTTTTGCTAAAACATAAACACAGCAAAACAACTGGCAAAGAAATAAGATTTTTAGAATATTTAACTTACCTGTACTGATATGTCTACAAAAAATGTGCATCCAGATATTAGATGAAATGTATTAGGGCAGTCAAACTTCTTTTTATCCTAATTTCTCTTCAAACGTTAAAGTTTCAAATTATTTGATCTTTCTGAAGTGGAACTGAATCACATGTTAATTCCCACTGTTTTGTTGCTTATTGATACAAATCTTTGCATTGATAAAAAGCCAACAAATGGCAATCTTGATTTGATTGTACACAAAGTTGTTACCTCTGCCAGCATAGATTTAAGAAGCTGAATCGCTGCCTTCCGTCTCTAGGGGAATTTAGCTAAATGGCAGGCCTCAGCGAGAGGTGAGGTATTAAGTGAGGATCTACTACCTATGTTTATATGGATCTTTCATTTTAAGAGAGCTCTCAATAACCAGTCCATTGCTTAACCAAAACGGATGTTTTATTAGAAAAAAAAAGAAATCCTAATAAAATGCACACATACAGAAATAAAACACATGTTAAAACATACACACAAGTACTGGAAATACAGAGGTGAGTAGGAATAACAGGAGGATGTTGGGAGTTATAGTTATCTACCCAGATGTGTAGAAGTCCATGGAAGAGAGACTGTGAAGATGGAAGGAACCCAAATGAATTTGGGGGTGCATTGCCAGTAGGTGCCCAGGGCAGACACACAGAGACTGGGCTCTGAGTGCTATTTTAATAGGAAAATTGTGTCCTGAAACAGTCTGACATTTGTGCCTCGAAATAATACCAAAAATGGTTTCCTGTCAGCTGTGCTGCCATATTGTTTATGGGCCCGGGTTCGCTTTCATGACCTATGTGCCAGTTGCTGCCGCATTCCTATATTTTCGCTTCCGCCATCATTATCATTGACCTTGTAGCCTGCCTGTGTAGTGTCTTCCCATCAATTAACCGTGTGACTACTTTCATTTCCCAGCCGTGGCTCTAACTGCCCTGGTCCTCCTTCCCACCCGCGGGAGTCAGGCCGATAAAGACTTGGAAAATTTGTGATAGTTTGCATGAGAGTTGAGGACTGGTGTAAACTAAGGTGTTAATGTGCTTTTGATGAGATTTTGTGAATGGCTGAATAGCATTCCCAGGAATGGACAAAGGGAACAGGAGATATTCTTAGGAGGAGTTTTGGACATAAAACAAAGTTTATGTTGAAACTCTGATTGCTTCCTCTGGTGATTTGGAGTGTTAATGGATTGCTAATTAAACTAATCAAAAAGAAACAATGTTGCTTAGTGACCCTTCCTTTGTTTTAGGTGGGAAAGAGGGGAGCTGTTATGAAAGAAATGTGGGCATGAAAAGGTGAGGGGAGGCTGATAGGATTAGTGATCTAGGTTGAATGGTGTTAGCTCTGGGGCAAGGCAGGTCCATTGTTTGGTGTATGCAGATATCAGGGTGGAGGTAGAGGCTGCAGCTGAGTCAGACCAAGATGTCACACCTTCCAGGGTTTTTGCCATAATTATAGGGCCTGCCAGTCCTGGCATCCATCTTTGTGTCCACTTATGTCAAGATGCCTGGTATATGGACTCCTGGGACACCCCTATCGGTGTTGAAACTGGTTGAAACGACCCCTCCTGAGAGAAAGGGGATCAGCATGCTTACAAATCTGTATCAGCATTCTTTTTGTGTGGTATTTTACAAATGCATGGGATTACATGAATAAAATTGTGCTTTTTGTATGTGTTACTATGTTTCTCTTGGTAATGTGGAACTATGTTACCTCTTGGTAATGTGGAACAGTAGCGAGAAAGAACTGAATGAGCAGCAAGCCACAGCAAACTGTGTATGATGTAATTCCAGAATTAATTTTAGAAACATTCTGAGTTAAGTCCAATTAAGGAGCTCCAGAACATAGTACAGAGAGAAATAGTACAGAGAGAAATTTGGGAGAAACAGAGGAACAGAACAAGAATAACATTCTCATCTACAGAATGTGTGCCTTAAAATGTATACACAAAGAATTTTCAGTAGAAAATTATATCAGTTTTGACAAATTTCTGTATTTGAATGTAAGAATTCCTTTGGGAAACTATTGCCTATGTAGTATTTTGTTTTCATGGACTTTATTATCCTTCTGTGGAGCACCACAGTAAATATAGTGGGGAAAATTCAATTACTTTGCTATAGCAAACTATATAGTTGAAAAAGATATGTTTGCTAAGCTTTAGCATTCTATTAGTTAAAATTGCATTGTTTTCTTGTATATTTAAAGTAAATGGCTAAGTGATTTGTTGTAAAAAGGAAGACAACCTGTGCATGTTAATTGCTGTAAATCTACTGTAGCTCTTGGTCCACACAGTAAAAGTATCTTTAAGAATATTTTTCAATAGAAAAAAGAGCCTATAAATCTTTTAAATAAAAATCAATGGGTGCAGTTTTCTAGAGGATGATTCCTTAGATCTGTTCTGAATACCACCAGATATTTCAGCACTGTAGGAGGAACATATTTCTCTGGATTGTATATAAATTGTTTCATTGAGAATGAAAAAGAGGTTACGAAATGGGGCACTTAACCATTTCCCTATCCACCCTTTCCTCACTACAAATCACTCTTTCAAATTGCTTTCTCCCTATGGGGCTTCAAATGTATTTGCCCAAAAATTATTCATGGTTTTGCTATACAGAATCTACCGAGCACTCCCTAAGCCAGGAGTCCCCAATGTAGTGCCCATGGCACCTTGGTGCCCACCAGCAACTTTCTGGTGCCCACCAACTGCTTTTAGAAAGTAAGTGAGTTCAGGTGAGGCTTTTGACTGGCAAAGCTTCTTATTGGCCACTGGAGAGTTGATTGGCTGTGCAGATTTTTAAAAACATTGCTTTAGCAGCAGCTGCCACCACAGCACAAGGATCTTTACTTTGTGACTGAAGGTGAGCCAGAACAGCCTTTTTGGTTCCTGCCTCCTGCGGCAGCCATTTTGTGATTATATCCACCATACTGTGTCAGAATTTCAGGCTCAAAGGAGTTGGAGATCCCTGCCCTTAACTATCCTGGACTAAGATTTTTGAGACTTTAGGAGGAGTATCAGGCACTGTTAATTAGGTCTGAACACTATTAGACACCCAATGTACATATGCCAGAATAATGTGTTCTTATATCCATCCATTCACACATACGCCAAATCCATCGCTTAACAGTATAGAATTCCCAACAGCCTTTGAAATACTGCAGTAGCTAAGGTTTCTGAACTATCTTAAAGAAAACTATGCACAAGCTACTTTGCAATACAGTGATAAAGCTAAATTTCCAGGCTATGGATTATCCTGGCTATATCCTTGTCACTGTAATGTCACAGGCAGTTTTTCAGATATGCCTATCTACCATTCTCAAAAACAGGTACAGGATAGGCCCAGGAGTATCCTTTTAACATAAGAACATAAGAGAAGCCAATGTTGGATCAGGCCAATGGCCCATCCAGTCCAACACTCTGTTACACAGTGGCCAAAAATACCAGGTGCCATCAGGAGGTCCACCAGTGGGGCCAGGACACTAGAAGCCCTTCCACTGTGCCCCCCCCCCCAAGTACCAACAGTGCATCACTTGCCCCAGCATGAGAGTTCCTATCTATACCTTGTGGCTAATAGCCACTGATGGACCTCTGGTCCATATGTTTATCTAATTCCCTCTTGAACCTGTCCATGCTTGTAGTTGCCACCACCTCCTGTGGCAGTGAATTCTATGTGTTAATCACTCTTTGGGTGAAGAATACTTTTCTGATGAACCTGCTCTTTGTTAGGCCAAATGCTCTATTTTATTGCAGATGGCTAACTATAATTTTAATGTGAGTTCTGGCCAACTTTTACAGAGGTCTTGTTTGAACCTAAGAGTCCAGTAATGGAAACCACACAGGTATTTTTCCAAAGCAAATAATCTTTTACTGAAGGATTTCAATATCAAGCATACAAAAACATCAGTCTCACTTAACAAGCATACAAGTTTCCTGTAGAGTTACAGAAAGAATATAAAAATAGTTTCTTAGTTACTTGGATGGGTAGAGGTAGCTAGTTCGATTTATACTCACCTGTTCTGGAAATCTTGTATGTTGCAATGGGAATGGGGGTAGAAAGGATACCTAGGGGTTTAATCTAAATCACACCTGCTAGATCCAGCCAGCAGAATGTGGATCTCATTGGCTGCAGTCCAAGAGATCTTAAAGGTAGACAAAGGGGTTGTTGGACAGGAAACAGGGCATTAGGGGAGGTAAAGAATATAGAGGGCATAGAGAGGGAAAGTGGCTAGCAAAGACCTTGGGTTTGAGTCCTTGCTTTTATAGTTGATTCTCCCGGTGGGTGGCATCTTGCCCGCTCATGGTCCCACCTTCATATAGATCCATCCCATTAGCTCTCCTGATTAGTGCATGTGAAAAGGGGCTGATACTCCTATGGGAGGGCCAATATTTGAAATACTATCCTCTGTCTCATGGAATGGCATCTGGCTAGGTGCGAAGTCTTATGTATATGCACATGATCTGAAGCAATTGTGTGTAAAGTGCCATCAAATTGCAGCTGATTTATAGCAATCCCAGAAAGGGTCTTTCAAGGCAAGGGAGAAGCAGAGGTGCTTTGAAATCTGCAGAGTCTTCCTTGGAGGTCTCCCTTCCAAGTACCAACCCTGCTTAGCCTCCGAGGTCAGACAAGATTGGGCTAAACCATGCTGCCTCCCCTCCTACCTGAAATAACTACATAGCCTTTAATACTGAAATTATTGTTTAGAGTTTAGGTATGCTTGGTTATTCTTTCTTGAAACTCAGATATATTATCCAAAAAAAAAAAGGGTTCCTCCTGTTTATACATCCAAAGACCACAGCTACATTTTGTCTACATCTCCATTCCTTGGGAGAGGAAGGGTATATGTCTTAATTTTTTTCTCCCCTTGGAGGAGCAGGACTTGCATTTAGATGTAGTGTGTTTTTTTTATTCTAATTCATTTAATCTTATGTTTCACATCACTTCATATAAGCCCGTTTGCATTTATAATCGTACAATTCAGGGCCGATCTCAACATTTATTTATTTATTTATAAATAATGGAGTTCCTGGCCGCCCAGTGACAGCCGGTGAGGTCCGGGGGCTTTTTTTGCCGCCCCGGAGGAGCCGGGGCAGCAACAGTTGCATGACGCATGGCGTCATGACAAGGACAGGGTGGGTGGAGCCTGCTTGGCAAACTGCCGGGCTCTGCTCCCGCCCTGTCAGTAGGAGGCTTGTGCTCACCCACCCTCCCACCCTGTTCTTAGTGCAGGCTTCTGCTGGTCGCCTACGGGGGCCGGGTAGGAATTTTTCACTTTCACCCGGAATTGACCAATTGGGTGGGGGTGTTTTTGCCTACCCTGCACTGGGAGCAGTGGATTGAAGTGTTGGATGTGATGGTCGGCAGTTAAGTAGGTTGTTCACTTGGCACGTTGGTGCGGGCAAGAAACCGGAACCGGTGAGCACCTGACGGCAATTTCCCCATTAGGGAACAGGGGGTCATCAGGAACTGCCTTCAGATTTTCAGGTCCAGGGCGGGGAATGGTGATCACCTCCTCTGGGAACCTCGTAAGGTATGCTCCTCTCTGCAAGTTGTCAGGCTTCAGGGGTAGGCGCTCCTATGTGGCGACCAGTTTGCTGGGCTGCCGGTCGCGAGCCAGATCGATGGCTCAAGACCGGAGCTGGTGACCCGCCCGAGAAAAGGGCAAGGAGGTTGGTCAAGTGAATGACACCTGCCTTGCCTGTTCCATGCTCGCTTAGGTGGTCCCTTGCCGCAATGTTATGTTTAAATAGTTAATAAAGTGGCCCTTGTTTACTTCCAAACTGTTGTCTGTCTCGTTATTCCAACTGGGGGGGCAAACATGACATAGAAAATCATAGAATCATAGAGTTGGAAGGGGCCATACAGACTATCTAGTCCAACCCCCTGCCCAATGCAGGACCAGCCTAAAGCATCTCTGACAAATATTCATCCAGCCTCTTCTTGAAAGCTGTCAGTGAAGGGGAGCTAACCACCTCTCTAGGCAGCTGATTCCACCGTTGAACCACTCTGACAGTGAAAAAGTGTTTCCTAATATTCAGTGCATATCTTTCTGCATGTAATTTAAACCCATTGCTTCAGGTCCTATCCACTGCTGCCAACTGGAACAGCTCCTTGCTCTCCTCCAAATGACAGCCTTTCACATATTTAAAGAGAGCAATCATGTCCCCACTCAATCTCCTCTTCCCCAAACTATACATTCCCAAGGCCCTTAGCCTTTCCCCATAGGGCTCAGTCTCCAAACCCCTGATCATCCTCGTCACTCTCTTCTGACCCTCTCGATTTTGCCCACATCCTTTTTGAAGTGAGGCCTCCAGAACTGCACACAGTACTCAAGGTGTGGCCTGACCAAGGCAGTATACAGAGGGGCTATGACCTGCGATTTCAATGCTATGGCCCTTTTAATACAACCCAAGACTGAATTAGCCTTTTTTGCCACTGCATCGCACTGACATCAGAGAGGATTAAAATCTCTTACATTAAAACTTTAAGATTTAGCATCTCAACACAGTGCCTTGAATATGGGGGAAGGGTCCTTGTGGAAGGGTGTTTAACATTGTTTGCCTGTACCTTTTCCTTGAATTAAATCACTCCATTGTTCTGTCAAGACTCAGCTGACTCCAGCAAGGAGCTTTCAAGGCAACTCAGAAGTGGTTTGCCATAGCCTTCCTCTGCAGAATCTTCCTTGGTGGTCTCTATGTCAATTGTTTGTTCACCTGCAGGATGTTCACTACTCTCTGCAACAATGGAGAAGCTGAGTTAGGGCAGAAGGGATATGTAGTATTTAAAAGCAAAATTAAGTGTTCCAACCTAGTTACTATGAGTGAATCAGAACTGGGAAGGAGCTACTTGAAGCTTTATGGAGTTATCATAGTTTCTTTTGCAGTCAATCCAGCCAATCCAAATGTCAGTAGTACAAAGACAGCTAAAGGCTTAACAAAAATAATGCTTTTTAATAAGGCCATCTAAAGTTTGGAATAATATTCCAAATTAACATATTTGGAATCTGGCAGCATATTTGGCAGAAACCCTTGGTGTAATTTTTGGATCCTATGAACCACAATGAAAGTTCTGGTCAAAAACCATGTCCATGCCATTTGTACCTTCCCATTACAGGCTTCTTGTTACACCCTTAGCTGTTCTTGAATAAGATCTGATGTAATACGGAGCCTGCAGATGGAGGGAGAATTATTTGCACTAGGTTCCTCTGAATCCCATCCCATGTGATCTAGATTGCATTTGTTGAAATGAAGGGATGAGGCTTGCAGGGATTGAACAGGATGACTCTGTGGTCTTTCTAATGCCGTGAGATATCCAGTAATGCAGAGCAATATGAATTTATCTTTACTAACAGCAAGAATGCTTGTATATGTTGTTTGGAGATGCCGTCAGAAATTATTCTAGGAGTTTTATTTCTCATGGCAGGTCGCCAACAGTCATAAAGTGATAGTGTGCTGGGGTGAGTTGACACCTTTCCTGCAAGGTCTTTGGTGGAATATATCTGTTCTACAGAGAGGGAACAAATTACATGTCTTGAATAAAAAGTTGTGTTAGAAAGGCATCTGGGGAAGTATACGATGCTATTTGCATATTATGCAGATGAAAACCTAATAAGAATAGGTATATTGGCAGGCACTGTCTTGTTATCTGGCACTGATGTGTATGCCAGCATGGGGTACTGCAGCATAATCTCCTGTAATGTTATCTTCCAATTTAAATAAAAAATAACAAAATAAAATGCAATCAAAGGAAGCGAGAGCAGCATACATAAATCAGTCACCCTTGTGACAAACCACATAATCCAGCATGATTCAAGTAACCCAGTTAACTTCAGGATATCGATATCCAAGTCTTCTATTATGAATTTTGCCGGGTTGCAAAGGGGAAAGTGCCAAATGCTTATTGAAGCCTCTGTTCCAGTTTCTTCATTCTACTGCAGAGAACAAAAATCGAACACCATCAATATTAATGATCTAAACTAGGAAGATTGCTTTTAGTGTGCAAATTAATTACCCTAATCATGGGGTTTTTGTATCCATTTTAATGAAATAACTATTTATTTCACTGAGTCCTCAGCTTTTCTTTTGCAAATAAGGCACATTTACATGATAAATACATGAAATCTAAATGGATGACTAAATTAATTGAGAAAGGAGGGAAGGCTTTTAAAAATACAGTGTTTATAGGAGAAACAGCTAGATTAATGGATTAGTTTTCTGACTGGCATCTGTGATTAAATCTTTTTCATGTATGCCAAACAGAATTTATTGGAACTCGGGCACTCTCTATAGTGCCAGGTTTTTGTATCTACTTTTTTTAAACTGTCATTACAATTGTAGGCGTGCCAAATCCAAAATCACTGTTTATTTCATCTGAGCAAGGATAGCTGCAGACCACACAATTCAGAAACAGTCTTAATACTCAGATTTTCTAGCTTTTACCCTTATTATTCCTGAGTCCTCTATTTACTCTCAAAATAATTGACACACATGTTTTCCAGCAACTAAAAAGGACTCCGTGAAAACATAGGTCTAAGAGTATCAGGAATGTCCCTTATACTTAAATCTCTTTGTTCACATTTGTCTCACATTGCTGTTGTCTAGTCCTGACAAGAAAGGAGAAAATGCTTCAGGAATTTTAAATATGCCTTTTGGAGTCTTGTGTGTTTTGAAAACTTTATTTATTATAGCAATGCTTTGAAGGGTTGCAAATTCAACAGAGAAAAGATTTGAAACACATTCCAGCTCATTTTTTGATAACAGTCATGCCAAACAGAGCATCTTTCTCTGCTCTTTCCCCCTCCCAGTTGAGCCACCAGAGACATCTCCAGCTTCCTTTGATTTGAAATGATCAATTGCAGCTGTGGCAGTCAGGCAGGGTGCCCCAGGCACAATGCAAACAAGTATTTCTCCCAGTGCTCTCAGATTTACATTTCAATTGCTGCCACATTTTTAAAGATAATTATAACCTTTTTATATTAATATTTTTTCTGTGGCTTCTCTGATATTTTAGCAACATAAATATTAATTTAGCACATCAAGAAGAACACCCGCTTTCTTCAAGGGAATGGCTTGAATAAAAATCTGTTTTAAAAAAACAGATGGCTTCAAACATGTTATCAGAATGTCAGAGCAATATCCTTATGAAAGAGGCTTCCCCCCCCCCCCAATCTAACAGTGCAGTTCTGTTCTGAGATACTTTAGTTTAAGCCCAGTGATTTCAAGGAGGTTTAGACTGGAGGAACTCTGAAAAGGACTGGACTGTTATTATATCACTTTTGGGGGATTACCACTCTGGGAAATAAATTCAAGTAAAATGGATAAACATGTAGGCCAGATCGTGGTTCTGGAGATTGCCTTATTATGGCAAGGAAAGGAAAGTTTCACCTAACTATGTTAACTAGAAAGCAAATTCCACTGAAATCAGCTGAATTTATTTCTAAGTAAACATCTTTTGGATACATTTAAAAGATAAATTATTATCCACAAATCACATACTAAATGGAACAAGTGGAAATAATTTGAAGATCATGGTATTCCTTTCTGTTCCTTAAAAACGTTGTTTAAAACCCAAACTTTATTGATTTAATGGATTTCATATGTCTGTGTGATTACGAATGCACTTTTAATGATCATTTCCTGGCAGTGCCAAATATTACATTTCTGCTGCTGATTCATTGGGATTTAGGGTGGTTTATGCATTTCCAACAAAGAAAGTATTTAATGTGTGTTGATGGCACACACCTCTGTTTCACTCCATACACCCATGGTGGGAAATGGGTGTTGCCAATGACTCCCAGGGCATCCACACTGTGAGGGCGGTCACACGTGCCAGATAACGTGGGGAGGAAGCAAGGCTATTTGCTCCGTAGTAATTTGACCCACCACTGCATGATCAGATGCAGTGGCGGGTGAGTCGGGGTTTTCCCTTCATCGCGTGTTTCTGGTGCGCTTCAATGAGGGATCACTGACGCAATGGGAGTGCGCCAGAGCAAGCACACGGGGCAGTCCGTCTGCGGCCTGCTGCAACCCTGTTTGATACTGCACTTTCCCCGGTATTTTTAAACTCCGCTTCTTCGGCGGAGCGAAACGGGTTGGCGACGGATGCGGGATGCTTTCCAAATGTTCCCATCTGATCACACCCTTAAAATCCACCCGACATTCGTGCCTATCGCATGGCTAATTCTGCATGTGATTGGGACCTGTGTATACCTAACAAAACAAAAGCTCTTTCCATGTTAAAAAAACTCTCAGTGTTTGAAGTAGTCCTAGGACTGCCAGCATCATAATTTGTCCAGATGAATATTATATCCTACAAGATTACTACATTCCTGCATGGTAGCGCCCATTGTTGAGATCATTGAACTTTGCAGCATTTCTTTGCTGTTGTAATTGCCTCTGCTGTTTAATACTACTGCATGATTTTATTTCTTCCCACTGCACACAGCAGGAAGAGTCATCTGATTGCAATAACAGATTTTTCATTTTATTGTTTTTGCTTAAATGATGCTTCATGGCTCATGGTATATTTTTTGAAAGTTGCCCTTCCAGTCACTGGTATGGAGGCATGTGCAGATTTGTACTCTCCTATTATATGACTACAACTGTTTTCCTTAGGGATGACTGCCTCGCATTGCACAGTATCAATCAGGGTATTTACATTCAAGCAAATACAGTCTGAGAACATTTTTTTTCCCTGAGTCCTCTGATAAAAACCAGGAGCTATTACATATATATTAAGAGGAAAATTAATACTGGTGCTGGGCTAATACTGCAAGCAGGTCATTGTGTTAAACTCCTTGATAAAGTGCAGAGCCACTATAATTGCCGTGGGATCTTTTTATAGACAAGACCTTTATTGCCTACACACCAAAGCCATTGGATTGAGCACTGTTTAAAGCTGACTCTGGGAATAAAATGGCTCATGAAATATGCATGACTAACACATATGCTGCCAGGGGAACTTAGTATATTATGTATGATCCTGCCATAATTGTAAGGAAATGATATTCATTTAAGTGGATGTTTATCACAGTTAAAGGTACACCTAACGAGACAAAGGCCATACATTGGAAAACACAAGGTTATCTCACAACTTCTAGCCTTTGAAAAGAGTATAGTTTGATTTATACTAGCTTCTCTGCTACCTGCAATGCACTTTTTTCCCTTTGCAGTTTAAGAGTCCCCATCTCTTATATTTAGCTGCCAAATGGTCTATTAAAATGAAAGTACTTCCTATATATTTATGCACATTATTTCGAAACATTCAAGCAGGATACTGAAATTTAACTTGAGACTGCACTTTCCATTGATTAGCTGTAAAAGACAGATGCTTTTTACAGAAAACCATGAGATTTATGAGATTTTCTTTTCTTTTTACCTGTTTAGTCTTCTAAGGAAGGTGTGAAGAACTTATTTATTTCCTCCTTAAACTGTATCAGTGCAATCTTAAGAAGAGTTACATTCTTCTAAATTCATTGAAGTCAATGGGCTTAGAAGGTTATAACTCTGCTTAGGATTGCATTGAACATTTCAGAGATCATGCCCTGTCTGGCTAAGCTTTGTTTTCGGTAAACTGCAAATTCTTTTGACATGGAATTAACTTCCTCTTTGCCTGTTGGGAGTGGAGGAGAAGTATTACAGACTATTTCACACAGCAGCTTTGCAGGAGGTTCTGTCTGTACAATATGTACCTCTTGATTAGAGTTTCTTTGAGCCCTTCATGAGAAATTTCCACCCACTGAAACAAGATTCTTTCCCAGGTCTGTTTGTATTTGGCTTGTGTTACATTCTCAGATGTGGATTCCAAATGGTTGTGAAATACATTCTCACTCAAATGGTCGTTGCTCTGACAAATGTCATCAATAATTTTGTTTGCGAACCTATTTTAAAATTTAACTTCACCTGGGCATAGTTGTGTTCTTTATAATCATACTTTAAACAAGAAAAAGAATTGAGATGAAAAATGATACACATAGATTCCAGTTGCTAAATCATATCAACATTTTTATTGCATATAGCACTTAAAATGGATTATTTTATAGATGCTAACAGGCATGAAGTGACCAAAACTGATTTTGCAAAAACAGTGTTCTTTTAAAGAGAATGTACGAAAATTAATTCACTGGCCTAGCCAATTCTACAACCTTATCTTCTTGACCCAAGGCTCAAAAATCCTTGATAGACTGATTAACATTCCCTGGCTGGAGAAGTATGGACTGGAGAAATCTGCCAGTATCAGTCTATTGCAAGGTGAACTGCATTCTATGACACACAGATTAGTTTGCCAGATATCTCATGAAGACACAAGGCAGCCAATGATTTAGATCATTCTTAATTTTTATTATCAGCAAATCCAGCTGTGTGAGTATCTTGGACTAACTGGAGAGAAATATTTTGCAGTGGTCCTGATGAGCCTGATGGAAGGTAGAGCAAGGAAGGAAGGTTGGTGAAATCTATTTTGCCTGCTGAAAGATTAAAGCTGAGGTTCTGTTACATGGATTTAAACCTTGACATTGCCAGAGGTGTGAAGAAGGCATCTTTTGAATAAAGCCTCCTCCACCTTACCCAGTCCCTGCAATTTTTGAAAATAGTTCAAATGTTAAAACATAGAACTCCTGTGCTGGACTGTAGTTACAGTGGGGCTATTGGGGGTGTGCGTGCCCCACTTCCTTAAAGGACCAGCCCCAACAAGATGTTTTTGAGAAGGTTTTTTTAGAAGAACTGGGGGCGCGCATGCCCCACTTCTTCTCAAAAGCATTTAAAAGGCTCTCCCCCTCTCCCTCCCCCCTGGAAGATTTAAAGGACCCTCCAGCTGATCGGCATGCCACGTGCTCCCCACTGAGCTGACATAAAAATAATGGCAGCCCCACCAGCTTCACCAGAATTTCTTTTGCCCCACAAAATCCTGGCTATGGGCCTTCTCCTGTTTGTGATGAATCAGTCATCCAGTTGCTATGCCTTCACTCTGGGTGTCTACTCTAAGTGTACTGTTATGTCCGCTGACCGCCACCAGGGGACAGCCAATACCCCCGAGCTTGACTCTCTAGGAACAATGGGGACTAGGCTCCTAGTCTCTCCACTGGGGAACCAATAGGACCGTGGCAGGAGATTTAAACCCACCAACAGGACCTAGGGGTGTGTCCCCAGGTGTGTATATAGTTGGCCAGCCGGCCAGTAGTTGTTGTTTATTGTTGTGTACCAGTAAACCATGACTGCATCCGTCTCAGTGGTTTCTACATGCGTCTAACCCACTACACTTTAATGACGATGAGGATGGGATCCCGCTGAGCATTCCAGATGGGCTGACGGGACTCCGCAAGGGGAGACAATGCACTGCTACCTACGCTCCTCCAATCGATGAGCAACGAGGGTGAGCAAGCCCCTTCCCAGCCGCAGCCGCAACCAATCACAACAATGCCATTGCTCCGGGATCAGGGCTGATACCGCCATTTGATACAGCCCGTCCACAGCAATGGGGAGCTTGGATCACCGGCCTAAAGTCAGTTCTGGTATTCTACCAGGTGACAGATGAGGCCAGAAAAAAGGGCCTCCTACTTGGGTCCTGTGGACCCACCATCGTAGAACTGGCCCAGTACCTACTCTCCCCTAAGTCACTCAATGACTGCACCTTCTACTATAAGTGATGTCAGAAGGGGAAGCAAAAGGGGGGGGGGAAGGCATATTCAAAAGCGTCCCCTTCCCTTCCCCGGGGGGGGAGAGCGAAGAAAGAAGGGGTTTAAAGTTTAAACCCCTTCTCACTAGAGTTGGGCCACAGAAGGAGGAAAGAGGGAAGGAAAGAGAGAGAGAGTAGAGAGAAGAAAAGAAGGAAGGAAAGAGGGAAAGAAAGAGAAGGGAAGAAGGAAGGAAAGAGAAAAAGAAAGAAGGAAAGGAGGGAAAGAAAGAGAGAGAAGGGAAGGAGGGAAAGAGGTAAAGAGAGAGAAGGAAAGAAGAAGGAAAAGAGAGGAAGGAAGGAAGGAACGAAGTA
>NW_015163663.1:149050-177569 GCF_001447785.1 Gekko japonicus | reverse complement strand
GAAAGAGAAAGAAAAGGAGGGAAAGAAAAGGAAAGGGGAAGGAAAGGAGGGAAAGAAAGAGGGCAAAGAGATGGGGGGAGGCTCTCTCACCCCTCACCCCCCAATCAAGCCTCCGCCACCCCCCACGGATCCCTCACTTACCCTGGGAGGCAGCGGCAGGGGGCCTCTTCTGGCCTTCCACAGGCCACAGCACTTGGGTGCTGGCCATGGGAGGCGGTGGGGGGACCTCTTCTGGCCTCCCACGAGCCACAGTGCTCCAGCTAGCCAGTCTCATAGATTTTTCTCAGCTAAGTGTTGTTTACAGCAGTGAAAATTATGGTCAGCCTCTCTGATGTATCACAGCCCTGTTGATAGCAAGTTTATTCTTGTCTGTATGCCAGCACAAGTAAGCAAAGCCTTTCCATAAAATTAATCTTCCAAATATTGTCAGAGACACTAGGTGTCATGTGAAACAAAGGCTGGAAGGCATGAGAGCTAGATCAGAAAGCAGGGCTTCCAAACAGACGGGAGAAACAGCTCTTCTCCCCCAATAATAGAAAAGGAAGAAAAGTGAAACCACATTTGGCATACCAAATAAGAGTAAAGACTGGTGCTGTCTTAGATGAGATTCTGGTACAGAACAGTTAATGTTCACATATCTCTGCTTGTTTGCTATGATTGGGTGCACAGTGCATAAAAGAAACTTGAAACAAGGATGTGGTCATATGGCAGAAAGCTAACAGAGAGGTTGTAAGTGGCAGTTACTTACTATACATTGGACTAGAAATGTAATGCTGTTACCCAAATAGGCAGGTTCCTAATTAGTTGGGGGAATTAGCAAAGGAGACAGAGCAAGAGGTGGGTAACTGGGATTCTCCAGCTATGTATACCAGGATGTTTCTCCTTAAGAGAACTTTCAAATAAACCAGGCAGATGTTCAACCTGAAAGTTTTTATTAAAAAGAAAAATAAACAAAAACGCAGAAACACACAGAAGAACTATGGCTGCGGTCACACGGAGCATTAGGCACGCTAGAGAGACGGAAGATAGGCGGATTTTCTGGGCGCGATCTCACCGCCACATCTGGGCAGCGTAGAGCTCCTGTGGCTCACCCGAGGCTTCACTCCGAAGATGCACTGTAAAACACTAGTACCTCTGAGGTACTAGTTTCCGGAAACCGCGGGGCATGGGCGGGCGTCTGATCGCATTTCTGGTGGTAGTTCTGGCGCCCGCCCATGTCCCCTCGCAAAAAGGTTTTTTCCCCCAAGTCTCCACGGATGCGCACAAGCACCCAGCAAAGCATGCACACACTTTAGTTTTAAAAAAACGTAACCCCATTTGCCCCGCGGACCCACTTCTTTGCAGCGCTGCAGGATTGTCCTGTGATCGGCACCTCCCCCCTAACCACAGGACCTCCATGGGACCTCCACGGGATGTCTGCTTATGCAACCGCACGTTATTTTGCCCCAGGGCAAACAGCCACACTTCCCCCCTGCGTTTTCTGACCCGTGTGACCGGAGCCTAAGAAAAGCAGGGAGGAAGGGGAGAGACTTTTAGGGAAGGGCAATAATTACTGATCTTGAAGAGGTCCGTGGAAGCAGCAAGCTGAAGAGCAAAATAGCCAGTATTTTGTTCTATGAAGGAGAAAAAAAGAAACCCACAAAGTGGGGGGGGGGGCATGCAGTTGGTACCAGAAACACACACACACTGCTGGGGTGGCAGGGTGGTTCAGTCATACAGCAAAATGTGCCCTCAGGCAGGGATGACACATTTGCCAGAAAAAAATGACTAAATGGCTTAACCAGAGGTGTGACAAAAAGTTATTAAAAAACTTGATGGCTTTGCAAGTACTGGACTGGAAGAGGAATCAAGAAGATGAAAAGATTTAAGTGTAAATTAATGGCCACTTAAGGTGTAATGGGTGAGGGGAAGTGAGACTGAGGTGATGACAGGATTATGGTAAGTGAATAAATAGATCCTGACCAATCCATTGTTCTAAAGTCATGTATCTCTCCAAGGCAAGGAGGGGGTGTAGGAAGCCAGGCTCTCTGACATATTTTGAAACCATTTCCCCAGGCCAATGCCTAGCTGGTATCCATTTTGGGTTCATTTTGGCCCAAACAGTGCCCTGTACTAAGATAATGGGGTGATGCATGGAGAGGTGTTTCTGCCTCTATAAGTTATAAACTGTTCCTCTGCTAGAGGTGAATTCTGAATACTAATAATGCAGGATAGAGGGAGGGTCATGGTTTGACTCTATGCATGGGAAAGTGAATTTGCATGTAGGGGGCAAGACTGATACTTTGGTTTTAAAATACTATATATTTCACTTAAAATACTGTATATGTACTATAGCTGACATAAATGTAAAATAGTTTTGCTGTTTTTATCTAGTCTGACACAGGTGTTCTTTCTAGCTAGCTTGTCTTATGGCATCTGCACTTCTTTTAAAGCTTTTCTGCATCTATACTGAACTTCATTTTGACCTAGTGAATAGCACTCATCCAGATGTACTTAATTAATATATACTAGCCTGCTACCCGTGCTCCGCTTTGGTATTTAAGTTCCGTAAATTCACTTATAATACTGATGATGTGAAATTTGAAATGTGACATTTGTTGTAGGAATTCTAACAGAGAAGATTGTAGTGTAAGAAATGAAGTGAGACATACGTACTTTTTTTTTTTCTACTGAAGGACTTCTCTCTAGACCACACTGGTGGTTCTGCCCTCAGGTGCTAGGGTCACCATGCTGTTTGAGGAACTCACTCTGGAGCAGGCCACATAGAACTGTCCATTTAAGAAGCAGTCTGTTAAGTCAACTCCTGCTACCTTCCACAAAATTGATGGCCTCTCTACTTGTGTTCTTGGATTGTTTTGCTCATATGGAGACTGTGCTGTTCTGAGCACCTCAGGGTGATCTTGCTTGTACTTGGCCTGTGCAGCTCAGTGCACTGCAGAAGTACTATGTGCAAATGTCTTTGCCGCATTCCTAAGTTGTCTCCTCATTGTAGCATTGGTGTATCCGGCCCGACATTTGCTAGGAGCTTTCTGGGGGGCAGTAAGAGGTGAGAGGTGTGAGGGGGAGTTGGTGTGAGGGAGTGGTGATGTGGTGGACATTTCTTCACGTTCATGAGGGAGGCACCTATCGAAATGGCACCTAGAAATGTCCTTTATTATCTCCCCATAAACATTCATACCCTGGCCTTGCTCCTACACCTGACAGACACCAGCCTGTCTGGTGTTGGGGGGGATTGTATTTAAAGGCATTGTGGAGGCTGGGCCAGCAGCAGTGCTAAGGCAATCCTGCTGAGCAAACCTTCCCGGCAGCTGTAAGCATCCCACCTCCTCTCCTACACCTGACAGGCAGCTGCCTGTCCAGTGTAGGATGGGGAGGGGGGAGGAGTATTAGAAGCCACTGTGGAGGCAGGGCTGGCAGGATCACTAAGGTGTTACTGCTGGGGCAGGCTCCCTCGTGGCTTTAAGCACCCTGCAACGGCTGCTGCACCTGACAGACAGCTGCCTGTTAGGTGTAGGAGGTGGGGTGTGTGTGTTGGAAGCCATCCCACCTCCTCTCCTACACCTGACAGGCAGCTGCCTTCACTTGGAGTCTCAGAGCGGCTTACAAACTCCTTTCCCTTCCCCTCCCCACAACGGACACCCTGTGAGGTGGGTAGGGCTGAGAGAACTCTGACACAAACTGCTCTTTCGGGAACAGCTGTCCCAGAGCTTGTGACTTACCCAAGGTCACATCAGCAGGTGCAAGTGGAGGAGTGGGGAATCAAACCCGGTTCTCCCAGATTAGAGCCCGCACACTTAACCACTACACCAAACTGGCTCTCGCCATCAGAGAGGCTGGGCCAGCAGCTTTGCTTCACCTCACAGGTGGTTCTTGGCCACTCCTGATATCCTCAACTGTCATTAGCTCCCTGCAGTCCCCTGTAACTGTTGTTGTTTTTTTTAACCTCAGAGCACTGAGCTCTGCAGCTGACCAATCAGAGAGTGGGTGGTGCCACATAGGAATCAATGGGAGAGCACATTTTCCCCCTTTTGACCCCCTTAGGAGTCGTATTTCTTTTAAAAAATCCCTTCTTAGTGAGCACCTACGCCACAGTAGGAGTGCTCTCCCTGAATTTGGTGTCTCTAGGTCCAGCGGTTTGGCCTGGGAGTTGATTTTATGGTGAGGGGTAAGCATGATACTGACCTCAACAAAAAAGGCTTCCACATTAGAAAAAAAAGTCATTTTCTTATACTATCACCCAACTATTCTCCCCCTTACAAAACATTTTGAATAAAACATAATTACTAGAAGAAACTGGCTCATTTCATGCAGCTAATTTATTTAGGTCACTAGTGCATACTATCAATCAGAAGAACAGAAATACTCAGCTTCCTTCTTTTCAAAGTAGACTTCAGTGTGTAGCCTGTGTGTGTGTTTGTAAATATATCTATTAGCCATCCTGTTCCTTAACAGAGAACTAAAAGTGTCTGTAGCTCAGAATGATACATTTACTAGACACCCTCCAAAAGCAGCAATGCCACATCAAAAGCCTGCTGGTTCCCAACAACAGTGATCTCTTTGAACAGCCATGAACCTGCTGCACTTTTCTTATGCTGTGAACTATTAGGAACCAAGATCTGACACTAAGAATGAAAAAGAGGAAGAAAGTGAGAATCCACAGCATGGTTTCAGCAAACATTTTGTTAAAATGCATCTCACGATACACACAGAAAGACACAAACTGTACTTTTAAACATAAATTTTACATAACTCAGGCATTCCTTAAATACATCTGTGGGTTTCTCAGACAGTTTTGTTTTCCCTGTGGCCATTTAATGAACATATACACATCACTGAGAGAGATAGTGTCCTGTGCATTCATTATCTGATCCTTTTTCTCTTCCAGCTCCAATAATTAGCATCTTTTTAAAATCAAGGATTTTGTTTTTCAACCTGTGTAGTATTTTTGAAGTAAGGAATGTGAGCTACACTTCGAGACCCTCAAAATAACAGAAGCAGCACCTGTAGGTTTAAGAACTAAATGTCCTCAGTGGCTGTTGCTAGCTAACCATACAGTATTGCAAGGCTACAAGACTTGATTTTTGTCAGTAAAAGGCAGTGGAGGGGGCAGTACTCTTTCCAGGGCTGTTTTGGCCCTTAAGGGCCAAATGCCATCTCTTTCCTAGTACTTAGAGCAATGGTTTGGGGTTTTAGTGTATGATTTGCATGATTCAAAGGTTGCTATTTTTTCATGTGAGACTTATATTAGGTAAAGGTAAAGGTTTTCCTTGCTTGAAAGCTGGCCCGTAGCTAACATGGGGCCCATGGGGCCTTGCCCCCTAGTGTTTCTTCTGGGCTCCCTCCCTCCTGGGCTGCCTCCAAAGTGCTCCAACTTACCACCTGCACTGTACTTCCATTTAATTAGCTGGCAGGCCCCCCTGAGGACCCCTCCCCCAATATTCCCTAGCTACAGGGCTGCTTGAAAGCCAGTCGAATTCGACTCTAGGGTTGCGGTGCTCATCTCCACTTCCAAGCCAAAGAGCCAGCGCTGTCCAGAGACATTTTCGTGGTCATGTGGTTGGCATGACTAGACGTTGAGGTGCACGGAACGCTGTTACCTTCCCACCGAAGTGGTACCTATTTATCTACTTGCAATTTCTTGCTTTCAAACTGCTAGGTTGGCAGGAGGAGACTTATATCACGTTTGACCTAGAAGTAGAATTTGAGTTGAAGCCCTTGTAGTGATTGAACATTTGGGCCAATGTACAAACTTCATGTGTGAAAATGGCCTTTCTAATATTATGGCTGAGATGTGTATCCTCCATGGACTATTTCTGGATATATATTTTTTTATAGAAACATCACACTCACAGCATCCAAAGCTCCTTATTTCTGATGAACAAATGAGACAGCAGATAATCCTTTTTAATAAACTCTTTTACAGACTTCAGCACTGAATTTCAAAGTCACCTCTATCACCATTTTTCCTTTTCACTCTCCCCCCCCCCTCCTCAATGTTGTTTGTATAAATTTTTCAACTTCATTATTTTGGTCAGATCATAAGAGTGGCAAGATTTTGTTTTGAAAATGAACCATTGCTCAACTATGTTCCCCCCAGACTTGTCACGTCTCTATTATTTTCACTTGCAAAAATACAGTGGTGTAAATGCTCATTTATTTCTCCCTTATAATAAAGCAGTAGTGGGGACCAACGTTCTAAAATGCCCGCCTTTAATGTTTGGCCAGAAGAATTGCCACTCAGAAGACACTGGCTGGGTTGACTGGCTGCTTTGTGCAGTCCCGCACAGCGTTTCAAGGTCTTTTGCATATGGAAGCTGATTGGACTTCACTCCATTCCACACCTCAAACTCCCCCCCCCCGCAAGGCAGTTGGAATTTTCATTTGCATATGGGAACTACTGTATTCTGAGATAACATATGTCCTTACTCACAACACATCACTTCCCCTTTAAAAGAAACAAACCCAATAACACAATCACGCCACACCACAAAGAAGACAGATCACACCACAAGCAGAATACCTCAAGGCAAAAAATGATAGGAAAAGGTGCCAGCAGTCACCCCATTACTGCCACAGATGGTGTGCAGGTCCCAGGTTCATGTTTTAAAAGCTGCCTGGGGGACTATGGACCATTCACACACTTTCAACCATAACATGCCGCATAGGGTAGTTGTGCGGATCATATGGGGGAGAGGAGAATGATGTCAGCTGCTTTGGTTCCCACTGCAGGGAAAGACTGGCCTTTCTAGGCAGAGGCTGTGGGGGGGGATGTAAAACTTAAGACAGGCAGGCAGATAAAGGTTGGCTGATGGTTGCCTGGAAAGGACATAGGGTTGAAGCCTGCTGAGGGTGGGGTCTGAGGAGGAGGAGGAAGAGGGGGACCTCAGACAGATACAATGCCATACTGCCCACACTCCACACAAGCTGTTGCCAGTCTCCAGGTGACAGCTGGAGAGCTCTTAAAGCTTTGGTGCTAATTCAAACTGTTGCAATTTATCGACAGAGTAGTGTTTCGGAAAATCTTTAGGAATTGTTTGGTGCATTTACGATGGGGCTACTGGGGAACTATTGTTGCCAATCTTGGCCCAGCAACCATCAAACCATTCTCTTCAACCCCCTGCTGTGCGCCCGGGCCAAGATTGGGGGGGCAAGGCGGGCGACAGAAGGCCGAGGCCTCCGTCGGCCGGCCCTCTACAGAATCCACCCCCCAAACCTCCAGGTATTTCCCTCCTTAGAGCTGGCAACCCTACATTCCCCTCAGTGCCTGTTGGTAGGCAACTAAGCTTGGTCCTGTCACCTACTTTGGCCTTTGGGAGAAAACACATTGGGGCCAGTCCTGACAGGGTTGCCAACTCCAGATGGGAAATTCCTGGAGATTTGAGGGATGGATCCTGAAGAGGGTGAGGTTTGAGGAGGGGGGGGACCTCAGACAGGTACAATGCCATAGACTCCACCCTCCAAACCAGTCAGTCCCACATAGGGAACCATTGTTGCCAATCTCCAGGTGAGGGCTGGAGAGCACTCAGAATTACAACTGCTCTGCAGAAGGGAGGGCAGAAGTCAGCTGAAGTCAAAGGGGCAGATAATGGTAGGGTGATGGTTAGCTGGGAAGGAGATGTGGTTGCCAACTACATGCTGACAAATTCCTGGGGATTTGAGGGGTGGAGCCTGGAGAGGGTGGGGTTTGCGGAGGGGTGGGACCTCAGACAGGTAGAATGCCATAGACTCCACCCTCCAAACCAGCCATTTTGTCCTGGGTAACAATTGTTGCCAATCTCCAGGTGAGGGCTACAGATTACTCACAATTACAACTGCTCTTCAGGTAGCAGAGATCAGTTCCTCTGGAGAAAACAGTGGACTCTGTCATTATACCCTGCTGAGGTCACCACAGCAAATTGACACTGTTTGCCCAAAGCCAGAGCACTGCCCCAGAGCCTCTTTCTAGATCTCGTTGTATTGCTTTCACAACGGGCTTTACTGCTAGTTCATAATATGCCAAGAATAGAGAATGAGCATAAAGACATATCTAAATGTCACCCTGAAGTATCAGGAACAGGTACCAAATTGGGCAAGCCCACAACTTACAACGGGCTTTACTGCTAGTTCATAATATGCCAAGAATAGAGAATGAGCATAAAGACATATCTAAATGTCACCCTGAAGTATCAGGAACAGGTACCAAATTGGGCAAGCCCACAACTTTATTTTTTGTTGTTGTTCAGTCACACAGTTGAGTCTGACTCTTTGCGACCTCATGGACCACATCATGCCAGGCCCTCCTGTCTTCTGCTGTCCTTCGGAGTTTGCTTAATTTTATGTTCATTGCATTGATAACACTGTCTAACCATCTCATCCTGTGCTATCCCCTTCTTTTACCTTCAATCTTTCACAGTATCAGGGTCTTCTGCAGTGAGTGCTCCCTTCTTATTTGGTGGCCAAAGTATACTGAAGTTTCAGCTTCAGTATCTGGCCTTCCAGGGAACAGTCAGGGTTGATTTGATCTCCTTGTAGTTTACGGGACTCTCTTCTCCAGTACCATAATTCAAAAGCATCTATTCTTCAGCCCTCGGTCTTCCTTATGCTCCAACTCTCGCAGCCATACAGTACTACTGGGAATACCATTGCTTTGACCATATGGACTTTTGTTGGCAGGGTGATGTCTCTACTTTTTATTATGCTGTCTAGATTTGCCATAGCTTCCCTCCCAAGGAGCAGGCGTCTTTTAATTTCACGGCTGCAGTCACCATCTGCAGTGATCTTGGATCCCAAGAAGGTGAATTCTGTCACTGCTTCCATGACTTCCCCTTCTATTTGCCAAGGAGTGATGGGGCCAGATGCCATGATATTAGTTTCAAGCCAACCTTTGCGCTCATGTCTTTTACCCTAAGCAAGAGGCTCTTTAGGTCCTCTTTCTGCTATTAGAGTGGTATCATCTGCATATCTGAGGTTGTTGATGTTTTTCTTGGCAATCTTAGTTCTGGCTTGTGATTCATCCAGGCTGGCATTTCGCCTGATGTACTCTGCAGATAAATTAAATAAGCAGGGTGACAATATACATCCTTGCTGTACTCCTTTTCCTATTCTAAACCAATCAGTTGTTCCATATCCATTTCTGTCACTTCTTGATCTTATACAGGTTTCTCAGGAGACATGTGAGGTGGTCTGGTACTCCCATGTGTTTAAGGACTTGCCATAGTTTGTTGTGGTCCACACAATTAAAGGCTTTAGTGTAATCAATGAAGCAAAAGTAGATGTTTTTCTGGTACTCCCTTGCTTTCTCCATAATCCAGTGAATGTTAGCAATTTGATCTCTAGTTCCCCTACTTCTTCGAAACCCAGCTTGTACTTCTGACAGTTCTCTATTCACGTAATGCTGAAGCCTAGCTTGTAGGATCTTGAGTTTGACTTTGCTAGTGTGTGAAATGAGTGCAATTGTGCAATAGCTTGAACATTCTTTAGCATTGCCCTTCTTTGGAATTGGAATGTAAGCTGACCTTTTCCTTGTCCCAGCACCCGCCTACCCAGCGGTTCGAAAGCAACATAATTGCAAGTAGATAAATGGGTACCCACCCTTAGTAGGGTGGGGGGCACCCTGCCTGGCGTGGTGGTTGTGACGGCGGAGACGGCGGCGGCGAGGCATCGGTTCCGGTGCAGATGGTGTGGCGTGGTGATGCGACAGCGATGGCGAGTGGGTGCGGCTGGAGGAGCGATCCCTGGCAGCCGAAGAGGCGAGGACATCAGAGTGGCTGCCGCCGAGAAGGGGCGCGCGAGAATGCCTAGTGCTGGCCCAGCAGAGCCGGAAGGGACGTTGCTGAGGCTGGAAGAAGGTGGAGCCGCGCGCTGCAAGAGAGGCAGTTCCACCGAGCGCCAGGAAGAGCACCCCGCCAGAGACCGCTGCCAGAAGACCGCCGCCAAAAAGAACCTGAAGGAAAAACAACACCAACCACCACCACAGGGGTGCCTGGTAGGTTGCCCCACCCCGCATAGAACCTGTGGCCCTAGCTAGGAAAAATTGAAATGGTGACTAGCACCGACTTGTAAGCCGCTCAGAGACCCCTGGATAGGGGGTTCGAGCGGGATATAAAGTGGAATGTAAATAAAATAAATAAATGAATACTTACTAAATATTGGTCAAACAGTTGTAATTTTGAGTGATCTCCAGCCCTCACCTGGAGATTGGCAATGGTTCCCCAGAAGGGAATGGTTGGTTTGGAGGGTGGAGGGCTTTGTACCTGTCCGAGGTCCCATGCCTCCTGAAACCTCATCCTCTCCAGGCTCCATCCCGTTAAGGAGGCATGGAACCTCAGACAGGTACAGTGCCATAGATTCTGCCCTCCAAACCAGCCTCATGGTTTGGAACCTCATGGGGAACCACTGTTGCCAAAATCCAGCTGAGGGTTGGAGATCACTCAGAATTACAACTGGTCTCTTTGACATCTGGTTTATGGCGACACGCTGAGCAGACTCATCTCCCGGACCTCCCGGGGATGAAGCCTGCGCACCAGCAGAAAGGAGGGGAGGCAACACCTCGCTACCCCCCCCTGGAGCCTGGTTGAAAGGCTCCTAGCCATGGGACTTTTGAGAGGTGGCCTCTTTGCCAGTGCGATGCTGGGGAATCGAGGCGCTTCTCCATCCTGACGGTCCTCCTGCTACATGTCCATATGGAACTAGTGACACTGACCAGGACAAGTGCTGGAGATCGAGTGGTTTAAACGGAGCTACAGCGAGGTCGCAAGACCGAATATGAACTGTGAGTCAGATTAGAGAGTAATTGTTAATTTAAAAAGAAAGCTCCCACCCCATGGACTAGAAAGTAAAGCGAGCGGGGGAGGGGCCCCTCCCACGCGCATGAACTAAAAAGCGGATC
Source organism: Gekko japonicus (assembly GCF_001447785.1). Taxonomy (NCBI): domain Eukaryota; kingdom Metazoa; phylum Chordata; class Lepidosauria; order Squamata; family Gekkonidae; genus Gekko; species Gekko japonicus. The sequence goes on along the minus strand of NW_015163663.1, from coordinate 166,702 downwards.
CAAGGGGGGAGCGGAAGCAAAAATGCTGAAATCTGTTGGGAGAGACATACCAGGGCGCGTATGAACTTTGGCAAATTTTTGGAAAGTAAACTATCCATAAAGATGGCGGGGAAGAGGACTGAGAAAAAGAAACTTTTAAAAGCAAAAGTAGCTGGGAGTCCTCATCCGGAAGAAACCACCGAGTTGGCTAAAACGTTGGCAGAATCCCTGCGCCCCCTGCTGGACCAGATAACTAATCTCAAGGAACAGCTGTCAACGATGAACCAATGCATCACTACTCAGCAGCTTCAATTGAATACTAAAATTACAGAGCAAACAGCTGAGAATGTGAAAGAAGTTGACGCCAGTACTCAAAAGGTGAAGAAAAAGGTGCACAAACTGGAAAAGAAGCAAGTCTCTATGGAAGAACAACTTTTACAGCTACAAATGGAGAAGGCAAACCTGGTCCTTCGTTTCCAAGGTGTCCCAGAATCCAAAGGCAAGAATCTGAAGCAAATGATGAGCGAAGCACTAGCCCCAGTGACAGATTTGAAGGCGGAATACCTTATGAGTGAGATGGATGTGGCCTACAGGTCTTATTCCGTATATATAAAGAAAAATAATCTGCCTGGGGAAATAGTAATGAGATTCTCGAAGAGGCATGTGAGGGATTCTATCCTGAGAGCGACTGCGGGGTCACCCTTGAAAATTGGGGACAATATTATCAGGATCTTGAAAGATTTCCCATTTGAAATAAGACAAAGGAGAAAGAAATACAAAGATTTAATTCTTTTTCTTCAAACAAATGCAATTGTCTACAGGTGGTTAATCCCAGAGGGCGTAACCTTCAAAATTCAGGACAAAAAAGAAAAGATTGACTCTGTTTCCAAAGCACGGGAGTTCTTGAGAATCCAGTTGGGTGAGCCAGAGGAGGTGGATAAAGAGGAGAAGGACAGCAAGTCCAGTGGCGAGTTGGACTTGGGGTCTTCTGGAGAGGACTCTCTTTCTGAAAAAGGGGCGGCTGCCCCTAAAAGTCCATACAAACTGAGGAAAAGACAAGATAAGAAAAAATGAAGGCTGAAGGACTCTAAATTGTGCCTTTGAAAGTATAGCTCTTAATAATGAAATGCTCTGGGGTTTCTCTCTAACAGTTAAAACTAAGATTTAAAAGATATTTTAGCATGTCTGACTAAATTCAAAACATATTAGCGATTTAAGGAAAGACTTTGTATTCAAGCTGTTTTAATGATCTCCTACTCTTGGGGTTTTAGTTAGTAGTGGTTATCTTTTCTTTCTCCTTAATTGTAGTCCCCTTCCCTTATTTTCATTGTAGTTTGTAGTCCATTTAAAAATGCAATAAAAAAATCCCCTCCGGGGGGCCAAAAAAAAATATTATTACAACTGGTCTCCAGATGGCATTGTTCAGTTCCTCTGAAGAAAATGGTGGACTCTGTGTCCTTATACCCTGCTGAGTTGGCCCCCTTATGACAGCCAAGATGATGTGGCAGTCAGGGCTTCAGAGCACGGTGGGGGCTGCTGGTGGGGGGGAGATGGAAAGCTGATCAGTGAGGGGGAAATGAAGGTAGGTTGATGCTTGGCAGGGAGGGGATAGGGTTGCCAACTCCAGGTGGGAAATTCCTGGAGATTTGAGAGATGGAGCCTGGAGAGGGTGAGGTTTGAGGAGTAGTGGGGCTCAGACAGGTACAATGCCATAGACTCTGCCCTCCAAACCAGCCATTCCCTCATGGGGAACCACTGTTGCCAATCTCCTGGTGAGGGCTGGAGACCACTCAGAATTACAACTGCTCTCCAGATGGCATTGATCCATTCCCCTGGAGAAAATGGTGGACTCTGTGTCCTTATACCCTGGCGAGGTTGCCATACAAATTGATGCTGAGTGCCCACAGCCTTGGCACTCTCCCAGCGCCTCTTTCTAGAGCTCATTGTATTTATTTCCACAATGGGCCTTATTCCTAGTATAGTATAAATGCTTTCATATAAAGTGCCGATAATTATTACAAGAATACGTAACACATAACCTACCAGCCATTCTATCTATTCATAGTTACAATCCCTCATCAAGGTACAAGATATGACCCACTGTGAAAAGAACAATTTCAGTACACAGAGTAGCTCATCGGTTTGCTAAACGACAATGAATCAGTAGTTGCTAAACTAGTTGAAGGCTTCTGAACAAGTAATGGATGAAATTTTTCTTTGTAAAAGAGAAACTACCTAAGTGATTCTGTCTTTGATAAAAGAAGGTTGAAACAGAGATTTCAACCTAGCTCTCCATCAGCAGAGTCATAAGGAGGAATTACTGTCTTCACAAAGGATTTTATATGTGAAATGGATTCTGGAAAGCATTGTGCACTTTATTTCAGTAATGAGAGTTACTAATTGTCAGCAAACTTCCAGAGAATGAATCATTGCTTTTTAGCAAACCAATGAACTACTCTGTGTACGTGGAGCGGTTCTGTTCACAGTGGGTCATATCTTGTACTTTGATGAGAGATTGTAACTATGAAGAGATATAATGGCTTGTAGGTTACGTGTTATGTATTTTTGTAATAAACATCTGCACTTTATATGAAAGCATTTATAATATATCTATATCTATCACCAATATTTAGTAAGTATTCATGGTTATATTATTGTATTTTTGTGTTTGTCTGTAGCAGCTGAAAATTTTGAATCCATAATCACCTTAGAGACACCCCCCCCAAGAGTATAAGCTTTCATAAGACAAAGCTCACTTTGTCAGAACTGTGTTCTTTCGGGATAGTACAGCAATAGCTTCTGAAGTCCTTCTTTCAAACGGGTACTTTGAAAACCTGCCAAATACGTTTCATAAGGTTTACTGGGGGAAAGAAAAGATAAGGCACAGATTATAAATGTTTTAGAGCACTTGTGCAACTGCAAACAGCTGCAAACAATACATATTAATATAAAATAAAATGTTATATACATGATGTATATTTTGACAGACACATCCTATGCACATGTTAAATGTAACTTTTTAAAAATATTAACATTTAATGGATATATAAGTTATAAAAATATATAATATACTATACACATATATACACAACACATGGTTAGTAATATATGGTCATAAAAACTAAGTCTGTTACAAGGTTACAATCAATAGGGGCCTTAAAAGCAGATTAATTTATGATTACATTATAGTGTCTCAAGTCTTCTGAGCATATTTTTCTCTGGTACATATATCTGCCTGTGAAACCTGATTAGACACTAGCTGATTCCTTCTAGAACAGATTCCCTGCTGGGCAAAGGCTACTAGTACACTTGAAGGCATTTATACATTTCATACTGACTGCCAGCGCTTATTCTTTAGCTCAGTAGGTGGTCTTAAAGAAAGCCTCTGAAGTAAAGTCTAACAGCCTCTTTAAGACCTGGGAGTTTATTTTTCCCTCATCACGGGTGATGAGCAAAGGCTAGGAAAAAGTTGAGCTCCTGCAACAAACTGCTGGTTCTTCACATCAGGCACATGGTACTTGAGGCATTTTGGAATCTCAGAAGCATCGCAAAAGCTCTTGCAAGAGGGCTTACTTGAAGGGGGTTATAAAAAAAAGAATTTTCTCATAGGGAACTTATTTGCATTAATAGCACTTGATTCTAGGTAGCAATCGTGCACCAACAATTCAGCCTAAAAGGATAATAGTAGCTGAGTAGAACAAACTTCCAGCTGTGAAGCAATTATAGTACTGTTGAATGGCAGATTTCTTGCATGTGGTCTCTTTGGGCTCCCTATAGTAGTATGCTTATAGTTTTGCAGCTGGATAACATGGATTGGAATGAGTCCAGTTCCATAGAAATGGCAGCTATACTGCTGTTGATAAAGACACTATTTTGCTTTTAATACATCCCTGTGTTTTGTGGGGGGCCTATTCAAATAGAATATCTTTCATGATGCTGATTGGGTGTAACAGCACCTGTTTCTTAATTCTGGAATCTGCAACCTGTAAAGAACCCCTTAACACTCTTGACCATGCTTGCTCTCAAGTACAACCTGATTTTAAATACATGCAGAAAGCCTGAAAATGCATGGGGTGTCAGCATATTGTTTTGTATTGCTGGCAAGATGACAGCTAAGATAACGTGAGTCAGTTAGATCATCTTGATCCAGAAGTGACAGGAGTAGTGTAATGTGACATGTCACCAGATCAGGATTGCATCATACTCACAGGAGTCACAGTGAGTCAGCACTTTGATGTGATTGGTGCTTCACAGTATATATTCTGTGTACTCTGTACAGTATCACTCTCATAATTTGGATGTCTTGCGAAGCACTTTGTTAGTCTGCCTAAGAATTTGGATTCTACCAGTGCTTACTTGGACTGTATGTATAATATTGTAAATAAAACCACTGTATATAGTTCAGCACTAGCATATTGTGGATTGGATTATTCACCATGCTTTCACTATGCTGTCAGGGTTATGGGCCCAGAGCTACGCTAGAGCTGACTTCAGTTGGTGTTGCCTGTGCTGAGCTGTGGAGTCTTTGCTTGGAAAGGATTTGGTGAACTCCGGATACAGCAGAGCAGTGAATGTCTGCTGACGAGGCAGGAGACGAGGCAGAAGCCGAGATACAGTCCACGAGCGGCAGCATATCTCTTTCTGACTCGGAGGAGGCAGAGGAGTTGGAGGACAACGTCCAGCTGTTTACACAGAGTGATCAAAGTGAGTACAGCATGGCTTTGGCCCCGACAGCTATGCTTGTGGATAAGTTAACATTCCAAAACTACTCTGTATGGGCTCTTCGTATGAAACATCATCTGGTGAGGGAAGGGCTGTGGACTTATGTGTCAGCCCCCCTGGCTGCTCCGACAGCAGACAACATGACCAAAATAGAGAAAGCACTTGCATTAATAGTGCTCAGTGCCTCTGATGAACAATTGGTTTACATTTCGGGAAAAACAACAGCGAAAGCAGCCTGGGACAGTTTGGCAGCTGTCTATGTGCAGAAATCCTCAGGCTCCATAATGTCCTTAATGAGGAGAATGTACAAAACTGTTATGCTGGGACACCAGACTGTGAGAGAGCATTTGAATTCACTCACTGAATGTTTTCAGCTACTTGCAGAGAGAGGTAAAGAAGTTTCTCAGGAGTCCGACTCTAGGGTTCTGGTGCTCATCTCCATTTCAAAGCCGAAGAGCCAGCACTGTCTGAAGACATTTCCATGGTCAGGTGGCCGGCATGACTAAACACCAAGATGCACGGAACGCTGTTACCTTCCCACTGAAGTGGTAGCTATTTATCTACTTGCAATTTCTTGCTTTCGAACTGCTAGGTTGGCAGGAACTGGAACTAGAGATGGGAGCTCACCCCGTCATGCGGCACACTTGGGTTTCGAACTGCTGAACTACCGACCTTCCACAGCCTGCAGTTCAGCATCTTAACCACTTGAGCCACCACAGCTACCATATGTATGTTTACCGGACTGTATGTATAATATTGTAAATAAAACCACTGTATATAGTTCAGCACTAGCATATTGTGGATTGGATTATTCGCCGTGCTTCCACTACGCCGTCAGGGGGGGAGCGTGGCTGTTTGCCCCAGAGCAAAATAATGCACGGCTGCCCGTTCACACGTCCTGTCGAGGTCCCGTAGTTAGGGCGGGAGGTGGCAATCACACGGCTCTCCTGCAGCGTGGCAAAGAAGCGGTGGGGTGCGATCACACCAGCAATCGCTAGGCGCCGCTTCCGTGGCAATTGGGAATATTTTTTTCACCAGAAGGTGCGCATGCTCATGATTGTTTGTGCAAAAAAAAAAAGTAACTGGTTTGCGATGGGACTAGGACAGGACACGATCAGACGCCCGCCCTTGCCCCGCGTCTTCCGGAAACTAGTACCTCCTAGGTACTAGTTTTTTAATCCGCATCTTCGGCAGGAAGCCATGGGTTAGCCACAGGAGCACTACGCTTCCCAGATGTTGCGGTGTGATCACGCCCGGAAAAATCTGCCTATCATCCATATCTTTAGCTCGGCAAATGCTCCGTGTGAACTGGGCCAAAAGCGATAGCCCAGAAAAACTAGCTTGAAATGCAATTGATGACTGATTCCTCATTAGCCATTCTGGAATATAGACTGCTCTGGTGGCTGTACAAATATAAAATTATTAGCTTGCCACAATTACTGCCCTTAGCACTCATGCTTTAGTTTTAGAGTCTTTTCTTCTTAGATTTCTTCGTTTTCTGCAATTTGGGAGCGGCCTCTCCTTTCTCCGATTCAGATGATTCTGATGATGAAAAAATTTGGCTTGTTGAGTCCTGTGAGTAGGGCTCTTCTTCTTTTTCTTTTTCTTCTTCTTCTTCTTCTTCTTCCTCTTCCTCTTCTTCCTCTTCTTCCTCCACATCCGGTTTTAGATTATTTTCCTTCTGCTATTTTTTTACATTAAACATTTGATCCATAAATCTTTCCACTTTTGGAACAGAGTCAATTTTATATTTTTATCCTGGTAATTAAAACTCAACCCTTCCGGGAATAGCCATCTATACGGTGTTCCCTTTTTTTGCAGGGAGAGAGTAAGCATCCTGTATAATTTCCTCCGTTTTCTTACTTCAAATGGAATGTCTTTCAAAAATTTTATCACTTCATTCTTGATTTTTAAGGATTTCCCCATTGTTGACTTTAGCACCAGTTCTCTGGTTGATCGTTTCATGAATTTTAAGTAAGTTTCCCCTGGAAGTTTATTTTTCTTTATGAAATCCGGATAAGTCCTGTACGCCACATCCATTTCCTTAATTAAGTCTTCTCGTTTATAATCCACTAGGGCGGAAGGCCCGTTGCAAAGGGCGATGCAACGGGCTGCTAGCCTCCCTCCGCTTCCTCCCCCTCTCCGTCGTGCCCCAGCAGCCCGTGGGAGCCAGGGAGGCGCGGGAGTTGCCTGGGCGCGAGTGCTCCGTGTCCGCTCATAACGTCCGCCCCCCCTGTCTCCTCCCAGTCCCTGGCGTGACCGAGGCGGCTGCCAGCGCTCGCCTCCTCCATCTCCGGCGTGACGCAGGCGAAGGGTGATGCCACGGGCAGGTAGCCCCCTCCGCCCCCTTCCGTATCCGCCGTGGCCCAGCCGCCTGCGGGAACCAGGCAGTCGCGGGACTTGCCTGGGCACGAGTGCTTGCTGTCGCTCGTGACCTCCGGCCCCCCTCGTCTCCTCCCCCTCCGCCCCCTTCCGTATCCGCCGTGGCCCAGCCGCCTGCGGGAACCAGGCAGTCGCGGGACTTGCCTGGGCACGCGTGCTTGCTGTCGCTCGTGACCTCCGGCTCCCCCTCGTCTCCTCCCCGTTTGCAGCGCTTGGCTCCTCCGAGCCAGGCAATTGCGGGACTTGCCTGGGTGCGAGCGCTTGCTGTCACTCGTAACCTCCGCCCCCTCGTCTCCTCCCCGTCTGCAGCGCTTGGCTCCTCCGTCTCCGGCGTGACACAGGTGGCCGCCAGTCTGCGTCGAGGTGGGACTCAGACGACGTGGCCAATGGGATGTGGCGACGCCGCTGACGGACAGCCGAGCCGTCCACACACTGTAGGGGCGCATTGCGTGAAATTTGTGTCTTACTCTTTTATAATATAGGAGAGATTAGGGGGGCCAAGACAACCACCAAGAGTTCCTTTAAGTCCTCATTCTTATCCTTAGGTATTCCATGGAAACGTAGAACATACATGGATCTTTCCAGCTGGAGCTGTATTGGTTGCGTTTTATCTGAGGATCTCTCCTTCTCTGCTTCATCCACTCTTTTATTAATACTCTCAGTCTGTTTTTCCGTCTTTTTCAACATTTTCTCGGTTGCTGAGGTTCTCTTATCCATCTGCTTTAGTTGTTTTTGCACATCATCTAGCTTGGTGTTGAGAGTAGTCATCTGATCCATTAGAGGGCACAATGCATTTGCTAACAACGAAGAGAAGTCTGTAGATGCTTCCTAGTTCTGGGAGGGAGTCATTGGTATTTTATTTCCGGTCACCAGTTTTTTCTCCATCGCTCTCCGTCCTCTTCCAGCCATAATATCAACAAGAAGTAAGTTTTCCAAAACAAAGCAAAAGTTATGCGTTTTAATTCCGCTTCGTATATTTTAGCAGCTTTAGCATTTGCTTAACTTCTTATATGCTTGGTTTGGCTCAAAGTCTTTTTATTTTCAATTTAAAACCGTTTTTACAGTTTACTCATATGGGGGAGCTTGAAATCTCCTCCCCCCACGCTTCCAATTACTACCAAGGCTCCATTTGCTTATTTTTCACCTGAGTTTTGCTTAACTCACAGTTTGTGGCCTTGGAGGTCTTTTGGAAGTCTTTTTAGAAGTTTGATCATGCTTGCTTGCTCTGGCAGTAGTCTCTGGGCTCCATGCTGGCTCCACAGCAACGGTACCTATCGGGGAAGAAGGTGACCCTCAATTCCTTGGGCGTTCCCTTGGAAGAGGCTCTCCTCAGCTCCCCAGGCTGGGGATCTCCTACAGAGACCCGGGGGGGTCCGGGACGAACTCGTCAGCCCTCCCGTCAGCCAGGTCTCGGTGCGTCTCCATCTAGGCGAGACAAGACGCGTCTGAGCAGCAAAACGCTTGAACCGGAAGTCAAAATTAGACATATAATCTTTAATACTTATGGAAATATTATAATTTCATGTGTTTTTTTCCTAATCTTAGTACAAAAATAATATTAAGTCACCAAGGTTATACTAATTGAAACAGAGTGCAATGTGTACAGTTCATATTATTTGTGCCTTGGCAGAAGGATGCATAGTAATTTTACCAGGTTTTTGTATTTTAAGTGTCATTGTTTATTTCTTTCTTTTTCATCTAGCTGCAAGAAACCCTATTTGTACCTTCTGTCCACCTTGAAGAGCAGTAATGGTTTGAATAGTAATTAAAATTTAATAGAAACAACATTTTCGATATTTACTATTTCATTTGTCAGACAGTTTTTCATAAAGCTTTAGTTTTTAAAAATAGGACAGATTTTTTGGGGGGCGAGAATTTGTTAATCTTCTGAATCTCTGGAAAACAAGAGTTTTAATAAAGAGAAAGCGGGATATAAAATAAATAGCTACAACCAGAGGTCATTTGGGGGGGAACGCGGGGGATCGCAGTTCCCCCGGGTGAGGTACGGGGGGCGGGGCGCATGACGAAGCCCGGCCCCCGCTTCCGGCTGCCCCGCTTCCGGCCCTCATTCAGCCAGGAGGAGGCAGGAGAAGAGGGAGGGTAAGTTGCTTCCTCCCTGCCTCTCCCCACCCCTGCCTGCCTGGTCACCTCATGGGGCTCGGCAGTGGAGCTGCAAGGCCGGCAGCGGCCGGGACCGTTGGGGGCGGGGTGTGTAGCCTTATGACACACTTCCGGTGATGTCAGGGGGTGTGGCATATGCTAATGAGTTATGCTAATGAGTTCCCCTAGCTCTTTTTCTATGAAACGACCCCTGGCTACAACAATATACCATTCTGTTTTCTTTTTTGTTTGTGAATGACATCGATATACTTGGAGGGGAGGGGGAGGAGGCATTGCAGAAATCTCCAGGTATTTCCCAACCTGGAGTTGGTGGGAATGCGGGAGAGAGGGGGGGAGAGGCCGGGCAGTGGGAGGGCGCAGGAGGGAAGGCTGTGGCAGCAGCGAGCGCGAGGGAGGGCTGTGGTGTGGGTGGGAGTCAGGTGCCACGAGATTGGTGAGCCAACCGCCTGCTGGAGTCTGGGCTGCAGAGGTGAGGTGAGGAGGCAGCACCAACAGCATTGCATAAACTGCCTCAGCGCAGTGGAAGGGGGAAGGTGACAAAGGTGCCAAGTGGTGCCCCGCCTCCATTGTGTTGTAGCCTGTAGGCATTGTTGGGCGGCCCCAAAATCCCACCCTTGCCTTCCCACCTCTCCAGGACCTTGCCGGAATTTCTTTTGGGAAGGAGGCAGCAGCTGCTGGGCACCTCGTGGCTGCTGGGCTCTTTTTCTCCCTTCAGTCATGGTGCACACTGGGGGGAAGGCTGACGGCCAGACAGAGCTGCTGGGAGAGTCAGCCAGTGAGCAGGGCCGGTGTGCGTCCATATCAGCAGGCCCAGTGGTGCCCCCTGGAGGTGGTGCCATCAGGCAGTTACCTAACCTCGCCGCTATGGATGAACCGGCCCTGGGTGTGGAGAAAGTTTCCCTGATCCATGCGTGAATAAAATTTTTGCTTGTATAACAAGCACAAGAGACATGAGGTAACATGTGGGCTGTTTCTTCCAAGAATCTTCAGTTGGGGGTGGAAGTCTGATTGTTTTCTTGTTTTGGTGTGTTGTTTTGTTTTACAAAAATAGATTTGATGAGGGGAGCTCAATTATGAGTTCTGTACTTTACATCACTGTGATTCTTTTAGAATTTTTCTCTCAGGTCAGCTTGACAACAGCATATTAGAACAGTTAGGCAATCTTCCTCAAACAGGATTAGTACCATTTGCACACAACTTTCCCGCTTCCTGCCAACCATCCCTCTAGTTTCAGAAGGGCTTTCTGTTTCTGTATAAGCAAGTTTGTGTGAATTATTTCATTTTCTGGGGCAGAAGCAGCCACAGATTAAGCTGAGGCAAAGATTTTGCTTGCATATGGTCTAATGAATAATAAGCTAAGAAGATGATGCTGGGCCTCAAGTTACTTTTGCCCCTTTCTCCTACCCATATCAGTGAAAGAGCCAACACTTTACTTGCACATACTATCATGTGGCCAGGGCAGAAGAAACAGTTAGTGGCTTCAAAGTTAGCATGTTAGTTGTTGTGAGAGAACTTTCTGAGCATCTTCTTGTTAGTTGCTTCAAAAGGCAATTTTCAGAGTCCTTCTGCCTTTACTTCGGTTTTTTGTCTCTGAAATCATATGTAACTTTCATTGCGCCTGCACCCGTTTCTACAGCAGAGTCCTCTTCCGTTCCAGAGGTAGCAGAGTCACTTGATTTCGATTCTTCATCTTTGGATTCTTCTTCCATTCCCAACTGGCATCTCAAAAATTCTTTGGCTTTGAAAATGGAGTCAATCTTTTCTCTTTTGTCGTTGATTTTAAAGATGACACCCTCTGGGATCGCCCACCTGTATGAAATTCCGTTGGTTTGAAGAAAAGAAATTAAATCCATATAGCTTTTCCTCTTTTGGCGAATTTCAAATGGAATGTCTTTTAAAGTTTTAATGTTTACATCCCCCATTTTCAGTGGAGTTGCTGAAGTCGCTTTTAAAATAGCATCTCTGGTCTGTCTTCTTGAGAATCTGACCACAATTTCTCCAGGCAGGCTATTTTTTAATATATAATTGGAGTATGCCCTATAAGCAGTCTCCATCTCTTCTACCAGTTCATCCACTGTTGAGCCTATTGCTGGAGCAATGATATCACTGAGCAACTTCCTCAGATCCTCCATTTGCAATTCAGGAACTCCCTGGAATCTGAGAATCATGTTGGCTTTTTCCATTTGTAGCTGTAACAAACGGTTTTCTTGGAAGTTTTGTTTTGCTTCAACTTCCCCCATTCCTTTCTTCATTTTTTGTTTATGGTGTCTATCTCTTTAATTCTCATAGTCGTATGCGCCACCTTTTTCACCGTTTCTGCCAGTTGCAGCTGCTGGGATACGAAGTTTTGATTCAGCGAGGTCAGTTGCTGGTTAATACCATCGAGTTGCTCCATCACCGGCTTGAGCATATCCACTAACATTTTCATGACGTCTGCTCCCTCTTCTGGTTTTGGGCTCTGACTACCCACCGGTTTTGCTTTAAACTTTCTTTGTGAGGCCGCCATTTTATACAATTGTTTACAATTCCAAACTGCTTCTCGCGGACTTGAAAAATCATCCCCTCGATGTCAGCGCTCAAGTAAGTCCCTCAAAACAAAATCGCTGCTTGTTTCCCCCCCCGCCCCCTCCGTTATGCTTATCTTTCTATTCACATATGAGGCGTCCCTCTTTGCGCACTACCTTTCCCACGGGGGGGGGGGAGTTCGCTTTTAAAATATTCCGTTTATTTTGAACTCACATTCATTGTCGGTCATTTCTCTGACCTCGCTCACAGTAAGCGATATTCCACTCAATCTCCAGTGCTTGTCCCAGTTGAATCAGCTTGTGCCCGAGGGCCATACAGCGGCAGGACCGTCAGGGCAGAGGGAAGCCTCAGTTCCCTGACATTTAGCCATCGAAGAGGTTGCCTCTCAAAAACCATATGGCCTGGAGCCTTTCGCAAGGACTCCATGTGAGTGCTACTTGAGGTAGCACCCCTCCATACTGCTGGTGTGCGAGTCGCTCCCCTGAAGTCCAGGGAGATCGACCGCCATCGCTGATCCACAAACTGGAAGTCTAAACATCTTCTCCAAGGCATGCTTCCACAGCAGCACAATTCACAAGTGAACTGAGAAAACATATAAATGCCTTCTCAGCTGACACAATGAGTTGTGCCATGGCAGTTGCATGACTCCGCAAGTGAACTTGGAAGCAATTTCAGCAATCCCTTTCACTCCCCTCCACTTGGAAGTGGGAGGAGTGAAAGGGATAGCTGAAATGCTGAAATCCAAGTGAGGGGGGAGTGAAAGGGATCACTGAAATGCCTTGCAAAAGCCATTTAAAGGGAATGTTCCTTTAAGTGGCTTTTGCAAGCCGTGCGTCCTCCACTGTGGCACACCTCCCAAGTGAACTGAGAACCTTCTCAGTTTATTCACTGAGTCATGTGAAAAAGCATTTAAATGCCTTCCCAGTAGGAAATGATTTCTGAGATGCTGAAAAAGCTTGCAAAAGCCACTTAAAGGGAGCATTTCAGCATTTCAGCAATCACTTTAGCTCCTCCCCACTTCCAAGAGGGGGGAGCGAAAGGGATTGCTGAAATGGCTTGCAAAACCATTTAAAGGGAATGCTTCCTTAAATGGTTTTTGCAAGCCACTCCCCTGCCATGGCACGACTCACAAGTTAACTGATATCTTTAAATGCCTTCTCAATTGACTCGTTGAGTCATGCAGCTGCTGAAACAGATGCAAGCTGTTTCAACGATCCCTCTCACTCCCTTTAAATGGCTTTTGCAAGTAGGTGCCGCAGCCGAGTTGAAGTCCAAGTGGTGAGTTCACCCAGAAGTGAGCCACTGCCAGCAGAAAGGAGGGATGGAATATCCACGAGCCTCACAAACTGAACCAGTTCATGAACCAGGGAAGGTTTGTCCTGGTTCATGGGACCTCACGAACCACAACCCGAGACAAACCTCTATTTTCCAATTTCGTGCTCATCCCTATTACTATTGTGTGAAATCATTGTTTCTGGCATTTCATGAATTGCAAAAAGTTGATGGAGAACTGTGATGGCAGCATTCAAGATTACAGCTGGGATGAAAATGGCTACTTAAAGGCATTTTGAAAATGAATCCACAATAATTAGGAAGGTTTTGCCCTGGAAGGGGCCAGCAAAGTCTTTGTGGAGATGAGACTGAGGCTTCTTTGTCACTTCCCAAGGAAAAACTGGAGCTTTTAGTGGATTGTGGTGGGTAGCTTGACATATGTTGTATTCATTCACAACTCTTTCAATATCAGCGTCCAGTCCAGAGCACCATGTATAACTTCTGGCCAGTGCCTTCATTTGCACCATACCTGTCTGTGCTGCATGTAGAGTTCTTAGTATGACTTGTCATCCCACTTCTGGAATGACCACCCTGTTTCCCCATAAGAGACAACCCTTATGAGTTTGTGATGAAAATGGGATGAAAATGACCTGAATACTTCAGCCAGATTTCCTGTGGGCCAACCCTTCCATACCGAGTTGAGAACATGTGGCAAGATGGGATCTTTTGTTGTCATTCTAGCAATCTGTGCCACCTGAAGAGTGGGGTCTGGCATGGATTCCAGCATAATGACTTCCATTGGTGGAGAAATGGCACAGTCAGGTATCTGCAGATGTAGACAGTTTAAGGCATCTGCATTTGCAATTGTTTTCCCTGGCCTATAAGTGAGATTATAAAAATAAGCACTCAGCATAATGCTCCAACATTGCACACAGGGAGATAAAATGGGAGGCACTGGTTTGTCTTTGATGAAAATTCCAAGTGACTTCTGGTCTGTTTGGATTTCAAAAGGGCATCCATATACATAATTACAATTTTTTAAAACTCTTGTCACAATAGCCATTGCCTCTTTATCAATATGAGCATGGTTCCTTTCAATTGAGGTCATTGTCCTAGAATAAAAAGCAATTGGTGCTTCTGTACCATCTGGTAGTATGTGACTGAGAACAGCTCCAACTCCAAATGGGGAGGTATCACATGTAAACGACAGAGGTCTCTGTTCATCATAGTGAGTGTGTACAGAGTCAGAGGTCAACAGCTTATTTACAGTCAGGAAAGCATCTTCATATTTGGGAGTCCACTTCCATTGAGCACCTTTATCTAACAGGCGATGAAGGGGTTCTACTATAGCGGCTTTGTTTTTAAAGAAAATATGATAACATTTAGGAGTCCCAGAAATGCCTGAAGATCTTTCTTGCATTTTGTTCTAGGGGCATCGTGTACTGCCTTTACCTTATCCTGGTATTCCAGAAATATGATATTGGGAACCGGCCTGGTTCTACAGATTCTTATTAGGCCCGCCCTGCATTCCTGCAGGCTGCTAGCAGGAAGACTGAGAAGAGGAGCACTGAGTCCCTCCTACTCTCCTGTTTGCTCTGAGGCCTACTGGGATAGCATCTTAAAGAGGCAATACACAACAATTCTTAAGACCATTGCTTCCTCTTTACTGCATGGCATGGTCTGTGGGGAAGAACAGTATACCTATTAATCAGCCTACACATGCTTTGATGGTTTGCAATCAGACAGCTTTAATACTAAAAAATGACAGTAAAAAGAAATCCTCCAATATTTCATAACTTTATATGTTTTCAGCATTTCCAAGTCTCTTCCATACCTAGAAGCTTCTTTATCTCTAGTAAGGCTATTGCCAAATTGCTTCCATTTGTACATTATTCATATGAGGCAAAAGCTTTTAAATGTGTTTGACAAGACAACTTCTTAAGCAAAGTCATTAAGATAAGAAACCTCTGCAGGGAAGGAAGTTATTCAGATTATATACAAAACCTCTTGTGCATATATACTACAAGGCTTCTACCCCTCCATTCCTCCACATCCTATTTTTGTCTCTCAACTACTTGCAGGGGGAAAATGTAACAAATCACCACTCTGCTACAAGTAATGGATGTTTCTGTCAATGTGCAAAACAGTTCTGCCCACAGTGTTATAAAACACTGGAAATGGGAACAGAGCCAAGGAAAGATTTTTGCATTTTAAGCTCTATGGTAATTTTAGAGACCCAAGATATTAAAAGACAATGTCTTGTTTCTTATTGCAAAAATAGTAATACATTAAAATACAGTGGCTTGTGATTTAGGGATTTCCACAACCCATTAACAGATAAGAATTTTATTTTACATTTTTATGGCCTCAACACAGTTCTGCTTGTATATCTTTAGACCCATTATTCAGTAGTTATGTCTGTGGACATGTACAATGCATACACAAATTACACGTCAACATGCAGTGTTTCTGTATGTAGCTGGGCATGCATTCTCTGTGAACAGAGAACTGTCTTTAACATTAGGAAAATTCTGTTTCAGGTCTTCCTTGGAGTACACACCTTATTTATAAATAGCCCATCAGAAAAATCTCGGTATTGAACATTTTCTTCCTTTGTCTGTACTGCATGTATCACATTCTCTTTACAAGGATATTGAGAAATTTGGCCACATTTCTCCATCTGCCCATTGAACTTTTGAATTTTAAGAACAAAATGTTCAAAACCTTCAGAAAAGCATGGGAATTAGCTGTCCACAAGTGCTCCTCAATGTTGCACTTGCTGATTTTAGTATGTGCTAACTTATAAGACAGAAGGTTGCATTTGTTCAATGAATGTAAAGGACAGATTGATTGACTCCTATATTATCCGGTAAGTAACAGAACATTGGACTGGGATGTTGCACTCTTGCAGTCATTGTAAATATTGTGATTTTGGGATCTATCTCCATATATTTATTGTATAAAGAGTCTTCCATATGGGTGTATTTTAACATAGACTGTGCATTTGCTATATAGCCACCTAGGAAATCTATACAGTATCATTGATTTGAAGTGGTAAGGAATTCAGATAGCAACATCCCATTATATAATCACTAGAAAAAAGGCTCGTTGTGGAAATAAATACAATGGTCTCTAGAAAGAGGCTCTGTCTGGGTGCCCCGGCCTTGGACACTCAGTGTCAATTTGCTGTGGCAACCTCAGTAGGGTATAATGACACTGAGTCCACCATTTTCTCCAGAGGAACTGATCTCTGCTACCTAAAGAACAGTTGTAATTTTGAGTGATCTCCAACCCTCACCTGGAGATTAGCAATGATGGCTCCCCAGAAGGGAATGATTGGTTTGGAGGGTGGAGTCTATGGCTTTGTACCTGTCTGAGGTCCCACGCCTCCTGAAACCTCACCCTCTCCAGGCTCCATTCCTCACATCTCCAACCCTATCTCCTTCCCAGCCAATCATCAACCTACCTTTATTTCCCCCTCACTCTTCAGCTTTCCACCCCCCACACACCTGCAGCCTCTAACGTGCTCTGAAGCCCTGACTGCTACGTCACATTGGCTGTCATACGGGGGCCACCTCAGCAGCATATAAGGATACAGAGCCCACCATTTTCTCCAGGGTAATTTATCTCTGCCATCTGGAAAACAGTTGTAATTCTGAGTGATCTCCAGCTCTCACCTGGAGATTGGACACATTTTACCTCAGAACAGCAAACTGTTTAGAATGTTAGAGGCAAAAGCCAATCAAGTAGCATATGCAAACGACCTCTGTGTTCCGAGGCAAAGGCCAATGAGGCTGCATATGCAAATAACCTCTGTGTTCTGACTGGCTATGGGGGGGAGAGGAACAGCAAACTGTTTAGAATGTTGGAGGTGAGACTCAAGCAATGCAGCCAGTGGATAGGGACAGATTCTGAGTGACACACCAGGGTGCCAACCAATTCTGGAGCGTGTGGAATGTTCTAGAGAAGTGTCACCACCATTCGGCTTTTATATATAAAGGAGATGAGCCCAGAATAGCCTGAGCTCATCAGAGTTTGGAAGCTAAACAGTGTCAGCAATGGTTAGTACCATCAAGGAAGCCCAAGGTTCCTATGCAAAGGAAGGCAATGGAAAACAATCTCTGCTCACCTCTTATCTTGAAAACCTCTTATCTTGAAATAAAAGAAGAATTTCTTTTTGGAAAAATATAAATTTATGTAATTTTCCATTCCCTTTTATATTTAGAAATATTGGTGGACTTTAATTGGCTATACCTGGCTATATTTCCATTCCCTTTTATATTTAGAAGTATTGGTGGACTTTAATTGGCTATACCTGAGGCCTATCATATACAACAATAATATACATATAAATATATAAGGTAATTCTTACTTTTTATATATATTATTTTTCAATTAGTAGTAATGTAAGTACATGGGAAACTATAATGAATTTTTCTTTGTTTCCCTTTCCCTTTTTTTCTTTCTGTAATCAATATTTAGGATACAACATCTGGCCTTATATTGCATATGTACTTAACATCTGATGTTAAAAAAAACTTTTTTTGAATGTATGTCAAGTTTGTATTTTGGATTGTGACCACTGAGGAAGGCCCTTTGGGGCCGAAACACGTTTGGTTCAGTTGCACAGCACTAACCCATCTATGTATG
>NW_015163663.1:134646-148344 GCF_001447785.1 Gekko japonicus | reverse complement strand
CTCCCTCCCTCCCTCCCTCCCTCCCTCCGAAGAAGTATGCTCCTGCAAGAAGGGAATTTGCTGCTGCTTTTCAAGTGGGGCTACAGATTACTGTTGTGAGCAGGGCTTCCCGCACCAGCCATCTGGCTGGCATCGGGTCTGAGCACTAAAAATCTGGGGAACCCCCGCCCGCACCTGGGGACTGGCATCCCTACCCCACCTTCCTGCCCTCATAAGGGTCCCCAAGCTAAAAAATTTAAAACACACATAATAAAACCACATCTTAAAAACCATCAAAACTACCAAAAAGGTATTGTTAAAACAATTATAACTGGAGCTAAAATACATATACAAAAATTTAAAAGAACAACTAAAATATTGGGCAGGAAGAAGGGAGGGAATGCCAAATAATCCAAAAAAAGTCTTCATCTACTGTTGAAAGATGGTAAAAGAAAGAGACAAATGAATCTCCCCTAGGAGAGAGTTCTGGAGTTTGCTACCATGGTGGAGAAGGCCCGTTCTCAGGTTACCACTCACCTAATCTCAGACAGCAGCAGCACCCAACGCAAGGCTTCAGATGATGAACCTAGCAGTAAGGTAGGTTAATAAAGGAGTAGGCAGTCCGTCAGTTATGCTGGTCCCAAACCATATAAGGCCAACAGGGCAACCAAGGCTGTTTCAGTCCCATAAGCAGACCTAAAGTCAGATTGAAAAGAATTCAAACAATCTGCTTAATCCAAGAGTACATGAAGTTTTTCAGTCACCATCCATTCATTCACCTTGCCTTGCTCAATCATTATTGAGATTTCCAAGGTCCAGGGTATCCTTCTTTATAAGTGAGTGCACCACCTTTCAGGTTTGTGGTGATAACTATCTCTCAAGGAAGCATTAACTCCCTCTCAGACCCTGTCAGCCTGTCCCATCCTCCCCCAATTTAATTAAGCCGGAAGGGCAAGAGTCATACAAACAACTGGTAGGCCTCAAGCCTCCAAGGATCCTGTCCACATTCTCAGACCGAGTACACTGAAAAGTACTCCAGACAGCTGGAAAAGCTGGCACCCTGACACTGACTCTGCCACTGCTAATGTAGAGTTCATATTGGAATGGGTATGAGAGATTTTATCTGCAAAGTGATGAGAAAAGTGATCACAGCAGGCCACAGAGCACCCCACCTCTTCCTGTAGGCCAGATCCCAACAGGCCTTTGACCATCCAGAACAGATCTGCAGACCAACATTGTGTAGACACAATGGTGGTAGAAAAGTGTTGAGGTTTTGATGCAATCACCTTGATGCTTTAAAACAAGCTTTAGCCTGCATCATTTTGGGTTAGTCCTGAATTTTCCTCCACTGTGGCTTTAGCTGTCTGCCTTGTCTTTTCATTGCCCACAGCTCCTCACACATCAGAATTACAGGAGATACAGATTAAGTTGCCAAGTAGACTGGAGACAAGCAGAAGGTGCCAAATTTTTCAACTGGGTTTTAACAGCTTGAATACTTCATTAGAACTAGGGTTGCCAGACCCCCTCAAAGTCCCCAGAGGGGGACTTTGGGGGGCATTACTGGAGGGGGTGGGGCATCCCTAATGTGATGACATCACACAGAGGTGATGTCACCACTTTGGGGAGAAGTGGGGAGAGGCCACGTGCACCTGCATTCCAAGCCACGAATTCGGGGCGTAGAGTGCAGGCGCGTGATTCCTGCCTCTCTCCAGCAAGGAAGAGGTGGGGAGGAGGCCGGGTGGTTGCTCTTGGGGGCAGGGAAAATTGGGCAACCCCCACCAAACCAGGGGGTCTGGCAACCCTAGTTAGAACAATACATTTTTCTGCAGGCTAAATAATTTTTTTGCATTTAGATAACAAAAATCTATATATTTCCATGTGCCATATAAATCTAGAACCTAAATATAATTAGAATACTATAGCTGCAGTCCTAAGGACATTTTCCTGACAAAGTGGAACTTACATCTGAGTAGACCTGCTTATGATTGCTTTCTATATTCTGAATCCAGCAGTATGAAGGACCGCTTGCTTTATTATTCTTAGCATTGGGAATATGAACTTACAAATGTTACAATAGTTTTTGATGAGTGACAGTGAATTATATGTTAAATGACAGTAATAATTTTTCAATGCAAATAAGAAGCAATTCTCATTTCTAGCACTGTAGCCTTAAATGTGTTCATAGAATATAGCATATATATTTTAGGATTATTTCTGCAGCTATATGAACCTTCCTTGCACTCACTAAGGAACATTTCAAATTTAGAATTCAAAATGCCACCTCTAAATAAAAAAAGGTTCAAGGTTTTATTTATTGACTTAATGTTTATTTATTGACTTAATTTTTGGTCCCAATGGGGACCCACAGTAGCTTACAACAAGAAGAAGAGTTGGTTTTTATACCCCACTTTTCTAATTCCTGAAGGAGTTTCAAAGTGCCTTACAATTGCTTTCTCTTCCTCTTCCCACAACAGACACCCTGTGAAGTAGGTGGGGCTGAAAAAGCTCTGAGAGAACAGTGACTGGCCCAAGGTCATCCAGCTAGTTGCATGTGGAGGAGTGGGGAATCAAACCTGGTTCTCCTATTTAGAGTCCTCTGCTCTTTCCACTACACCACACAGCTGTCATACAACATTCTTCCTTTTCCCATTTTATCTTCACAATAATACTGTGAGGTAGGTCAGTGTATGACAAGCCCTATGGCATCCAGGAAGCTTCCATGGCAGAACTGGGATTTGAAAATGGGGCTCATGTACTTGAAATTGTGGTTCCAAGTTAATGAACTCCCTTTAACCCTTCCCTTTTCCTTTTTTGCCATCCCTGTGTTTTCTCCTTACTCTTTTGGTAGAAATCTCTGGTCCCCCCCCCATGTCTGTGCATATGTCTCTAGGATATTTGTTTATTTAGTTATTTGCTTCATTTATACCCCACCTTTCCCCCAATGGGGACCGAAAGCAGTTTACTTTGTTCTCACCTCTTCCATTTTATCCTCACAATAGCTCTGTGAGGTAGATTAGGTAAGAGTGCATGACTGGTCCAAGGTCATCCCACCTGTTTCCATGGCAGAGTATGGACTTGAACCTGAATATCTCATTCTGAGTCTGCCACACCAAGCTGGCTCTCTACACCGGAAAATAATGGAGCCTATTCCATGTTAAAAGACTTTTTTTTTTTTGCATATGGGGATATGGATTGTATGTATGATTGTCAAACTCTGCTTAGTTTGCTATAATTACAGGGGGGAGGGATATTCCTATGGGGGGGTGAATGGCTGAGTGTGTAAACCGCTCTGTCCTAGGCATCGTAACTCTTCCTTAAGATACCTTCCTCCTAGAGGAACATCCTTGAGAATGAAGCTGTGCAAACTTGCTATTGTAGATAACAGGATCATATATTCGGGGGGGGGGGTAGTGAATGCAAGAGCTGAGATGGGATGGCTGAGATGTGTGATTGGTTAGGTTAGAGGGGAGTTAGTTTGAACTATCTATATCTTTGGATTTTCCCACCTGAACCTCTGTTCTGACATGGTACTGTTCTAACCTGGATCATGCTGATATCTCAATAAACAAATCACTGCCAAAGAGAATGTTGTTGGGAGTCTCTGGACCAGGAGTATGACAAAATGTCAGAACTCCCTTTCTGAAAGAGGTGCAAAGATTGGGGGGGGGGGGTAGTGAATGCAAGAGCTGAGATGGGATGGCTGAGATGTGTGATTGGTTAGGTTAGAGGGGAGTTAGTTTGAACTATCTATATCTTTGGATTTTCCCACCTGAACCTCTGTTCTGACATGGTACTGTTCTAACCTGGATCATGCTGATATCTCAATAAACAAATCACTGCCAAAGAGAATGTTGTTGGGAGTCTCTGGACCAGGAGTATGACAAAATGTCAGAACTCCCTTTCTCCCTTTGACTGTCACATCACCGAACTGATGGCTGATGAAGGCGAAGGAACAGGGACGGGCACTGGGTCTGAAGCCAAATTCCCATGCCCGGCTCCTGACAAGAAAGATGAGAAGCTGGCTGGTCCCAAATCCAAGAAGCACACAGTGTACTGGGACATGGGGGCAAAGCCCAAAGACCACAGTAGTGGTTGCAACCAGTGGGATGACCCAGCATGGCTTGTGAGCACCCCAGGCTTCAGGGGTGTGAAGGTGTAAGGGAGCAAGAAGGCAGACAAGCCTCCCGCACCTTCCAGGATGATCCTGAGCACCTGAAAGTGATGGAGGCACTGGGAAAAGAGATGAACAGCAAGCGAGTGAACACGGAGCTCAGAGCAGAGCTGAAGGAACTCAAGGAGGGCTTCCAATACTTCATTGAGAACCACCCTGCAGTCATTAGAGAACTCATGCAGCAAGAGACTGAGGAGCCCGAGGAGGAGCTTGACAAGGAGGAGCTGCACAGGCAGCCAGGATTCCGTCTCCTTCCCCCAGTGGGGCCAGTCCAGGATGAGAGAAACCCCAAGATGCTCTTGTGATGTTCAAGGCAACCCTGAGAAGTTGGCTTTTTTCATGCTGCAAGTGCGGAAGTTCCTGAGGGAGTGGGGCCACACCACCTCCAATGAGCACCATGTGGACTACGTAGGGTTGTGGCTGTGAGATCGGGTGGCTGACTGGTTTGTGGGTCTATACAACATCAGGGGCCCTGAACCGTGTAACATAGATGCCTTCATGCAAGCACTACAACCAGTACGAAGACCCCCTGGTGTTGGAGAAGGTGCTGACCCACCTCAGAGGCCTGAGACAAGTGGCCCGGTCAGTGCAAGAGTACTCAGATAAGCTTAAGACCTATGCAGCCAAGCTTCAAGGATGGCCCAAAGAGGTCCTCATTGAGTTCTACTTGGCCAGGCTGAACACTACAATTTTGGAGAAGGCCCTGGCCCAAGACAACCCACTGACCCTCAGCGGCTGGATCTAGGTCGCCTGCAAGGTGGAGAAGAAGTTCAACTTGGTGCACCTGTATCAACACAAGATGCCAAGCAAGGCATTCAGGGGCTCAAAGACCAAGCGTGGAAGGGGTCCAGCAACCAGAGGTGACCAAGAACAACAAAGGCACCTAGGGTTGGGTCCAGTGTTCCCTCTGGATGATATCTTGACTTATTCGCAAGATAAGGAGTCACATGTAAAGTTGGTGCAGGAAGTCCTGAAAGCCCTCTATGAGAACTGCCTGTTTGCCAAACGTTCCAAGTGCGAGTTCTACAGAAAGGAGCTGGATTTCCTTGGGTACTGCATCTCTGGGAAGAGACTGGGCATGGACCCTAAGAAAATCCAGGATGTGGTGGGGTGGGAGCCCCTGGCACCAACTACAATCCTTTTGGTGGTTTGCCAATTTCTACCACCCGTTCATCTCCAATTTCGCCCAGGTCACCCTTCCCCTCACAGACCTCCTGAAAACAAAGGGGAAGGGGCCTGATAGCCAGAAGCCAAGTAGCTGCTTGCCGTGGTCCCCCAAGTGCCAGCAATCATTTGAGTGCTTTAACTCTTTGTTTATCTCTGAACCACCCCGATGAGACTAAGTAATTCATGGTGCAAGTGGATGCTTTGGATGTGGCTATGGGGGGACGATCTTGAAAAGGGGAGAATCTACACCCCTTGGCTTATGTGTCAAAAAAGTTCTTGAGCACTGAACAGAACTGGGCAGTGTGGGATAAAGAGGCAGCTGCCATCAAGTTGGCACTAATAACCTGGAGACATTGGCTGGAGGGGGCCCGAGTCCCTTTCAAGGTTTGGACTGATCATAAAAACCTGGAGGCACTCAAAGCCCCTTAGCGCCTAAACACAAAACAGTTAAGATGGGTGGAGTTTTTCTCTAAGTTTCGTTTCACTCTCAAACACTTCCCTGGGAAGTCGAACTTCCTGGCTGATGCCCTGTCCTGCCTCCTGCAACACGCAAGCCAATGCAAAGAGGTGGTGGACACAATGTTCACACCCACCCAGTTAGGAGGGGTGGTGATGACGCACAGCAGGGCGTAGGGGGGGCCTCCCTCGGGGATGGAGCCTTGGGCTGAGAAATTCAAGTCCACCCTGACTGAAGCTGATAAATGGACATTGAGAAGGAGGGACTTTGACACAGAGGGAGGATGGCTGTTGGTACCACCAAAACAAACTGTTTGTTCCAGAATCCTTAAGGGCGGAAATCCTTTTGATGAGGCATGATAACAAACTGGCTGGACATTTGGGGTATTTGAAGACCCTGAACCTTATTTAAAGATAATTCTGGTGGCCCTGCATAATGGGGGGCATTTCTAAGTATGTAGCCTCTTGCCAGACATGCTTAATGAGCAAGAGACTGGGGGGGAAAGCCCCAATACTATTACAGCCATTAGAAAATCTAGACCAGCCTTGGGCCATCATCTCAATGGATTTTATAATAGACTTGCTCCTGAGCCATGGAAAGACTGTGATTTGGGTGGTGGTTGATCTGTTTTCCAAGCAAGCACATAACCTGTAAGCAATTACCAGCAGCCTGGAAGTTAGCCCAACTATTTTTGCAGCACATAATTAGGCTCCATGCTTTCCCCCGCAAGATAATTTTGGACCGGGGCTCACAGTTTGAGGCCGGGTTCTGGAAGGAGTTATTAAAACTGCTGGGGGTGGAGCAAGGACTAAGCAGTGCTTATCACCCAAAAACCAATGGGCAAACAGAGAGAACAAACCAAGTGTTGGAACAATTTTTGAGGTGTTTTATAAATCATCAACAGAATGATTGGGTGGACCTGCTTCCTTTTGCAGAGTGCAGCTATAACAATTCAGTGCACAGCTCCATAGGCATGTCTCCTTTTAAAACA
Organism: Gekko japonicus; assembly: GCF_001447785.1. Lineage (NCBI taxonomy): Eukaryota > Metazoa > Chordata > Lepidosauria > Squamata > Gekkonidae > Gekko > Gekko japonicus. The sequence goes on along the minus strand of NW_015163663.1, from coordinate 141,579 downwards.
CGGATATGAAGGGGGACCTCTCCCCACTTTGAACCCCAGGGACCAGAACCCAGGAGATGCTCAGACGTGGTGGACTAAAATGACCCAAGGGTGGTCAACTCTCAAACAGACTCTAACCAAGGTGAAAGAGGATTATAAACATTACACTGATAAAGGGAGGGCCCTGAATGGGAGATAAAGTCAGGAGACTCAGTGTACATTTCCACCAAAAATCTCAAGGGGCTGCAACCTGGGGAAAAACTGGGATGGAAATACATGGGACCATTCAAGGTGGTGCACCTTATTAACAAGTGACTGTTGAGGTTGAGTTACCCAAGAGCTTACATCATGTTCACCCTGTTTTCCATTTTAGTCTACTAAAGAAGGATCCTGGACCATCGATGTGGAAACCCTGCAGCTCCTCCCCCCGATCGTGGATGGAGAGCCCCACCAAGAAGTGGAGGACATTTTAGACTCTAAAGTCAAATGGGGCCAATTGTACTATCTTATTAAATGGAGAGACTTTGACCCAAGCCATAATGAATGGATGGAGGCTAAACATGTGAAGGCCACAAGATTGGTGCACACTTTTAATAAGCGGCAACCCCTCAAGCTGGGAGGGTGAAAAGGCTTGGGGGGGCCAGAATGTCACTCTGCTTAGTTTGCCATAGTTACAGGGGGGAGGGACATTTCTACGGGGGTGGTGAATGGCTGAGTGTGTGAACCGTTCTGTCCTAGGCATCGTAACTCTTCCTTATGATAGCTTCCTCCCAGAGGAATGTCCTTGAGAACGAAGCTGTGCCAGCTTGCTGTTGTAAAGACTTTCCAATTTCCCGGGGGGGGGGGGGGGGGGGTTAGTGAACGCAAGAGCTAGGTGGGATGGCTGAGACGTGTGATTGGTTAGGTTAGAGGGGTCTTAGTTTGAACTGTCTATATCTTTGGATTTTCCTGCCTAAACCTGAGTTCTAACCTGGTACTGTTCTAACCTGGATCATGCTGATATCTCAATAAATAAATCACTGCCAATGAGTGTGTTGTTGGGAGTCTCTTGACTGGGAGTCTGACAGTGATCAACAAGATGCATTTGGCCAACAGCATTTTGTATCATGGCATTGCTCAAGTGTTAGGAGCAATTAGCTATCAGATATTACATTTCTAACATACTTAGTATATAGGTACTGACAATTCCTTCTATGCCTAGCACAGCCATTTTATTCAGTAAACTTCCTTCTATCTCTGCTGCATGCTTTCAGCAGCTTATATGCTCCGAGTTGTTTGACATTTTCAAAATTGATATCTCAGCAAGTCACTTGGAGAGTTTCAGCCTCATTCTCCAGTCTGATGATAGTAGGTGGTCAGAGCATGGTATGAGACCATGCAGAGAGATAGTGGAGGAGACCCTGGAAGCCTAGTGAATGATGACTAATATCTCAAAGCAGCTCATCTGACAGGGCATAAATAGGGTTACACTCTGGTTTCTAGACAAATAAGCACTATTGTGACTTGATACTGATATGCAATTATAATAATCTTATATGGGGATTGGTAGCATTCATCAAGTTGTTAGCATTGTAAAATTGTACCATCATAGATAGGAGTCACACAGCTTGGGGGCCTTGTACCTTCACTTATTGTTTTCCTTGTGTTATGAGACATTTTCAGCAACACTTGATTAAAACTGCCAATTCGTTGGGTATAAAGGGAATCTCTTGACACCACCAAGACTAATTATGTTGTCCTTGCCAAAGGGGTAGTTGAATAATTGCATGAGATTATTGCACAGCTATGGTGCTTTTCATGGCAGTGGCAATGCAAAGAAGATTGATTCCCTTTAATTACTCATTCAAAAATAACCCCCTTGAATCATTCCCCAAATACAAGCAAGCATGTTCCTACATCTTTCTTCCAAAAGGCACCTGGATGCAATTGATTCCCTTATGAGGTACCATTGTAGTCTCCATGTGTCTCGCCTAGATAGGAAGGTCTGCTTTGTAATTGATTGTGGAGCCTTTATTTTTAAGCAAAGTTCTAAGCTTCCTGCATAATCTCAACACACCCACAAGTGTAGCAGAAAGCTCTTGCTTTTAAGGACAGAATTTGTAACAACTCTCTGCCAAAGGGATGTATGTGTGTGTCAAACTGTGACTGGATTGTTAAACAAATATTTGTCACATTTTATACCAACTGCACTGAATTAAACTTGCAAACTTCTGTGAGTTCTTTTTAAAGGACTTTCTTTCTCAAGATTTCTGTTGAAGTTTATATAGAAAACATTGTTTTTATCATGCTATGTTTTAAGATCAGGAAGTTCTCCTACACATCAATCAAGTGTTTAGTGTCTTTTGAGAATCATTCTGAATGCGAAAAAGAATGTGGCTATCTGGAACTTGACATTTTTAGGGACTTTCCCCTCAAATTAACTTTGCTTTCCAGTTTATACACTATTTAAATCTAGAAATTTTTATATAATTATGCCATAAAGCATGGCAGTAGCCTAAGACATACATGGAAGAACTAGAATGATAAAAGGGTTGGAACACTTTCCCTATGAAGAAAGGTTAAAGCGCTTGGGGCTCTTTAGCTTGGAGAAATGACGGGTGAGGGGTGACATGATCGAAGTTTATAAGATTATGCATGGGATAGAGCAGGTAGAGAAAGAAGTACTTTTCTCCCTTTCTCACAATACAAGAACTCGTGGGCACTTAATGAAATTGCTGAGCAGTCGGGTTAGAACAGATAAAAGGAAGTACTTCTTCACCCAAAGAGTGATTAACACATGAAATTCACTGCCACAGGGGGTGGTGATGGCTACAAGCATGGACGGCTTCAAGAGGGAATTAGATAAGCATATGGAGCAGACGTCCATCAGCGCTTATTAGCCACATGGTATAGATAGGAACTCTCAGGCTGGGGCAAGTAATGCTCTGTATTCCTGGTGCTTGGGGGGGGGCAACAGTGGGAGGGCTTCTAGTGTCCTGGCCCCACTGCTGGGCCTCCTGATGACACCTGGTATTTTTGGCCACTGTGTGACATAGTGTTGGACTGGATTGGCCATTGGCCTGATCCAACATTGGCTTCTCTGATGTTCTTATGTTATTATAACCCTTTTATCATTCTAGTTGCCCCTTTCTGCACTTTTCCCAGTGCTATAATATCCTTAGTGCCTCACAATCCTCACTGGTTTTCACCACCCTGAACAACTTCGTATCATCCGCAAATTTAGCCACTTCACTGCTTACTCCCAACTCCAAATCATTAATGAACAAGTTAAAAAGCAGTGGACCAAGTACTGATCCCTGTGGTACCCCACTGCTTACACCCCTCCACTGGGAGAACTGCCCATTTATACTCACTCTCTGTTTTCTATTAATTAGCCAGTTTTTGATCCATAAAAGGACTTGTCCTTTTATCCCATGATTTTTGAGCTTGCTTAGGAGCCTTTGATGAGGAACTTTATCAAAAGCTTTCTGGAAGTCAAGGTAAACAATATCTATTGGATCCCCCTTGTCCACATGTTTGTTCACCCCCTCAAAGAACATTAACAGGTTAGTGAGACAAGATCTTCCCTTACAGAACCCATGTTGAGTCTGCCTCAATAGGTTTTGTTCATCTATGTGCCTACTAATTCTTTCCTTAATAATGGTTTCCACCAATTTACCCGGTATCGACGTCAGACTGACAGGCCTGTAATTTCCCGGATCTCCTCTGGAACCCTTTTTAAAGATGGGAGTGACATTAGCTACCTTCCAGTCCTCAGGAATGGAGGCTGATTTTAAGGAGAGATTACATATTTTTGTCAGGAGATCCACAAGTTCACAATTGAGTTCTTTCAGAACTCTTGGATGTATGCCATCTGGGCCTGGTGATTTATCAGTTTTTAAGTTGTTTATCAGTTTTAGGACCTCCTCTCTCGTCACCTCAATCTGACTCAGGTCTTTCAACACCCCTCCCGAACTCAGCGGCTCTGGAGTGGGCAAGCACCTCTCATCTTCCACAGTGAAGACGGAGGCAAAAAATGCATTTAGCTTCTCAGCCATTTCCCTATCATCCTTCAGTACTCCTTTTACCCCTTGGTCATCCAAGGGCCCCACTGCCTCCCTGGCTGGTTTCCTGCTTCTAATGTATTTGAAGAAAGTTTTATTGTTGGTCTTTATGTTTTTTGCTATATGCTCCTCATATTCCCTTTCTGCCTGCCTGATCACAGACTTGCCTTTTATTTGCCACAGCCTGTGTTCCCTCTTATCAACCTCACTGAGACTAGCTTTCCACCACTTAAAAGAATCCTTCTTACCTTTTACAGCATCCATTCCTTTGTTTGTGAACCATGCAGGCCTTTTTCTATACCTATTTGTGCCTTTCCTAACCTGCGGTATATATTTTTTCTGAGCTTCCAGGATTGTAGTTTTAAATAGTCTCCAAGCTTCCTCAGTGGTTTTGACCCTTTCTACTTTTCCTTTCAGTTTCTTCCTCACATGTCCCCTCATATCAGAGAAGTTACCCCTTTTAAAGTTAAAAGTGGTTGTGTCAGTCTTACAGAAAAATTGCAGAAATATCTGAAATCTTTGGGACCAAATCTTTGGGACTGCCTCTTCCAGTACATTCCCCAAAGAGCATTGTGCTCAGCAGATAAGAGCTTTCTGGTGGTCCCTGACCCGAGAGATATCCAGCTGTCCTCGACCAGAGTCAGGACGTTTTCTGCCCTGGCTCCAACCTGGTAGAATTCTCTGCCAAAGAATATCCATGCCCTCTGGGACTTAATGCAGTTCCACAGGGCCTGTAAGGCAGAGATGTTTTGCCAGGTGTTTGGTTGAGGAGAGTGACAGTTTCCATCTGTCTGGCACTCCTGTTTCTTGCCTCCCCCCCCCCTTCACGAGGCTGTGGCATAACTGGAGGTTTTTTAGCATCATCTAATTAGCTAATTTCTGTGTTTTTACTCTATTATCATTATAGTTTATTGTTTTAATCATGAATTTAATATATGAATATATGAATTAAATAAATAAATACAAATAGTAGAAACAATACTTATAGCTTTAAGCAAAGAATGCTCATTGAACTGCTAGGCAACCTCAATAATATTGCTGAGCCTTCTAAGCCTTGGTTTATGTAAAGCAAAGCCCAGGGGAGGACTTGTAGGACAAAACATCTTTGCAAAGGTCCAGTACCCCTCCTCTGTTATGTTCTTTGATGGAGGACTTGCTTGGAACTGTCATATGGGGACCACTGGAGACTCACTACCTACACAATTGGGACTGGCCCAACTGGCTAGCACCATGCAACTGGGCCAACTGCCAGAATCACACAACTAGGCCTATGTAACTGGGCTCAGCCTGGAGAGAGGCTGCCGGGGGAGACAATGAGGGAAAACTGAAGGCAGGGGGGAATTGTGTTTTCTGGTGCATGGGAAGGAAAAAAGGAAGCAGGAGAAGCTAAGGGGGCTTTCAGGGACAGAAAAGAGGGAACACTGGAAAGAGGATACAGGGAAAATGAGATGTCCCCTGTTAGCGCTTGCAGGTCTCCTACTTGTTTGCATGTATTATTGCTGGAAAATAAGATACCCACCACAAATCCTTGCAGGTCCTCTGCTTGTCAATGTATTTATTTCTAAACCATGCCATAGAGAATATGATTGATAGAACTGCTAAATGGAGCTAGGGACAGACCAGGGCAAATTTCTCTACAAATCTGAAAGAAGACCTGCATTTGTATAAAAAAAAAATCTGAAACCTTAAAAAAACACACATTGGGGATTTAAAATGCCTCAAAATAACAGAAACAATGCCTGAAGCTTTAAGAAAAGAATGTACAATGAACTCCCAGTAGCTGTTGAGAGTTGCTAGGCAACCACAATATTGATAAACTTTCCAAGGTTTTGTTTCTGTAAAGCAAAGCCATGGGAATGGGGAACAGGAGTGAACTGGGAAGCTGAAATAGTCATGGAAAATGTCCTGCCAACCCTCCACTTGCTAGAGACAGGCTCAGTGATGACTATAGAAACTCAGTATCTACCCAAATTGGGCTGGCCCAGTGATAACGCCTGTTAAGTATGCAACTCAACAACAAAGTAAGTAACAAGTGAATCAGCTTTATTGAGAACGAGAACTTATGAGATCACACAGCATCAGACGACACGACAACACACACAACAACAACAACAATGGAGCATAGCTCCTTTTAAACCCTCCCGGGCTGGGGTAGCCACGCCCTCACATACTTTAACATCCAATCAGGTTACAGAAATAACACCCAATCATTTGTCTTCACTCCAGCACAGACTCTTACATTCCATTAGTTACAGATTATGCTTCAGCCAATGGTGTTGTTCCAGATTAGAATCCGGCTGAGGTCTCAAGTTTAACATGGTTTTGGATGGAGTGAATACACAACAATGCCCATCATACAACTCATCCTAGCCTGGCTTGGTGACAGTGGCCACTATGCAATTGGGCCTGGGCTGGTGCTGATGCTGGCGGCTACTGTACAACTGGGGCCAGCCCCATGCTGTAGGCCATCATACAACTGGTCCTAGCCCTGCATTGGCAACCTCCAAACAGCTCAGCCAGACTTTTATTTATATTTATTTTATTTTATGACATTTATACTCTGCCCTCCCCGCAAGTGGGCTCAGGGTGGCTCACATAAGGCACTGAGTGCATTCAGTATACACATTACATAATATAAATTACAGAATTAAAACAACTTAAAACAGCTTAAAATCAGTTCGGCGGATGCACATAACTCCTAATATCTTGTGTAATGGGGAAGGCTGGGATGATGGAAGGATGTTACCCCACCCCCCGGTGGTCTCACTTTACAAAGAGCGGTGGTGTAAGTGGCTGTGGCGGCTCCTACTCATAAGCCTGGCGGAAGAGCTCCGTCTTGCAGGCCCTGCGGAACTGCACAAGGTCCCGCAGGGCCCTGATTTCCTCTGGGAGCTCATTCCACCAGGTAGGA